>NC_140180.1:68046348-68291373 GCF_963971535.1 Notolepis coatsorum | reverse complement strand
TGTGTCTGTGTCTGGATGGGGAGTGGAGGAGGAGGAAGGCAGAAGCTGGAAAAAAACTAAA
Organism: Notolepis coatsorum; assembly: GCF_963971535.1. Classification (NCBI taxonomy): domain Eukaryota; kingdom Metazoa; phylum Chordata; class Actinopteri; order Aulopiformes; family Paralepididae; genus Notolepis; species Notolepis coatsorum. The sequence continues at coordinate 68,291,312 of NC_140180.1, read as the reverse complement.
ACATAATTGGGTTACGATGAGAATAATGACCACGGGAAATTCTGGATCACAATTTAGCTTCAGGAGAAGGTTTGTGTGTGTGTGTGTGTGTGTGTGTCCTTATGTGTATTTGTTTGTGTGTGTGTTGTAACATTTAGCAGATGACATGCAGACAGACGACCACTAAGTTGACCCTCTGATGAACCTGAACACACACACACACAGACACACACTCACACACACTCACACATAAACACACAAGCAGCGACCGTATCCTGAAGTTAGCCACAAGAGTGTTCAGCTGATACAATGGCATGGCTGACTGACTTTTGGAGAAGACACACATACACAGAGAGAGGTAGATACACACACACACGCACACACACACACACACACACACACACACACACACACACACACACACACACACACACACACACACACACACACACACACACACACACACACACACACACACACACATGTATACAGACATAACATGGCTATTGATCTACTGTGAAGTAAAGATGCACACACGCAGACAACTGTACACACACACACACACATGCACACACACACACACACACAGACACATGTACACAGACGCATGCACACACACAAACCTGGCTATTGATCTACGGGGAAGTAAAGACACACACACACGCACACAATCACATAGTGTAATCAACTAAATATGCAGCAATGGCAGAAAAGATTCTATGAATCAAATGCTACTGTATCTGAATATTTATTTGCTGATGCAATTAAATGCATTTCAACTCAACATTAGGCCACAAAAGAGCATATTGTAAATGGAATATGTGTGGATGAGTTGCGTGGTTGAGTTTTAGTTTTGTTTGTTTGTGTGGGTTTTTCCAATGTTGCATCCAATTGAATAAATCCAAACACATGCTCTCTGGGTATAGATGTGAACATCAGACCAGACCCTCCAGAGGATGGGTCATTAAAACCCAGCCTATACATCCCTGCTGGCAGGCCCAGAGTCTGTGGTCTGGCAAAATCTTTTGGTATTTCTTTATGAGGGCCCTACATTACAATAGGTGGTCGTAGATTTTTGGTAACATTTTAGATTTCATATCATATCAAAACAGTAATCGATGGTACTAAAAAATAAGACCGGAAAGAAATCTGTCATTCCGGTGAGGGTCTGGTAAAACCACAACATTCAATCAAGTCAAATGATTGTAACGAGCAAGCTGTCTATCAAACCCTCCAGTGACACACACGCCTGTTATGTGCATAACAGTTGCACATGTGTACACAAAGGCCTGCTGCTAACACACATAACACATAACACAATGTTTATAAGTTCTTCCAAAATCAACAACCACCTATAGCTCCTTTAAGTCAGTGCTTAAAGCTGACTGGAGATTTTAAAATGACTGTCGTGTGAATGACTGCAGTGAGCTGTTTGGCAACAACTGTATCTAACGATTTAGAAATAAAAGGCAGCTTAGATACAACTGCATGTTTAAAATACACTGGGACACAACCACATTGGAGGGAACAATTTTTTTTAATTTAATTTATTTTTATTTTTTTAAGATTTATTTTTTGGTGTTTTAACGCTTTATTGCTACTGGGCAGTCCAGTAGAGAGAGACAGAGGAGGAATGGGAGACAGAGTAGGGGGAAGACATTCGGCAAATAACGACAGGTTCGGGAGTCGAACCCGGGTCGGCCGTGTCGCGGCTGAGCGCACTATGTGGTTCGCCACTGGGGCGCCCAGGGAACTATTTCTAATAGAGGCCAGACATGGACCAATAGACTCAAGTAAATTTTTAAGCATGGAGGTTAAATATCTATAGGGCTTGAGGAAGGTTTCACACTGACCACCTGCTCACTGGGGTCCTGCAGGGAGAGAAACAGTCCAACATGTATGGCCAAGTTAGATAGACAGAAAAGGGAGGAAGTACATAACATAACCATAGTGTACTGTATATAGTAAGGAAGTACATAACATAACCCTAGTGTATATAGTAAGGAAGTACATAACATAACCCTAGTCCTAGTGTATATAGTAATGTAGTACATACATAGTACCCCCTTCCTCTGCATTGGCGCTGCACTGTCGGCTGCCTCGTGTGAGGGATCACTCCCCCCCCCCCCCCCCTACAGCCCTGTAACAACCCCAACCCACTCCCCCCTCCTTCCGTAAATGGCGCTGCCTATGACGGCTGCCAGTCTGTTTGCGGTGGTGAATATGCATATGTTTGTCTCAAGGCTCTGTACCATTATTACTATCTAAAATGTAATAATTGTGGAATATTACTGTAATGAGCTGTATGTGTATGATCCAAGCGTCCTATGATCCTCATAGGAGCATAACAGAAAAAAGCATTCCATGTGAAGGTATTCTGTATCTTTGCATGTCAACTAATAAAGAAACTTGAAACATACAGAACTTTTTTACAGACTATAATAATATAAACAAACATAAAATGTTAAATAAATGTAACTTACAACTTTAAAGGTCACATTCAGGAAGATGGGATATTTACCTTCTATGTGATCTATAATATAAATGGACTCCAACTGTGAGTCTCAGTTTTTCAAGTTTAAGATGCTAAATAAGATTCTCATAATTGTTTCCTCTTATGCCAAACATAAGCTTTTAAAGATTTAAAGATTGAACTAGCAGTAAGTGGACAGATTAGGACAGTACGTGGACATGTTAGGACACCGTCAGAGAGTGTGCCTGAGATGCCCGAGAAGGACTGCATCACAATGGATCCTTTTTTTTATTATCCCAAACTCACACTTGACCCAAATATGCATAATGACCAAAAACACTGCAATACATTCAACTTGAAGACATTTCAAGCCATTGTCCTGTAGTGGTATTCAGGCATTCAGGGATCTTGGGTTTGCTTATTTAATATTTACAATTTAAACACAATGCTTTGTGTTTTTTTATTTTTTTATTATTGGAATAGCCCTCAATTTATCGGAGGAGGAATTTGGGGGGAATTGACATGATGGTTCTGTTTGCAGTTATGGCAGTACTCTGTTTGATGTGGTTGTAGTTTGTGTGTGTGTGTGTGTGTGTGTGTGTGTGTGTGTGTGTGTGTGTGTGTGTGTGTGTGTGTGTGTGTGTGTGTGTGTGTGTGTGTGTGTGTGTGTGTGTGTGTGTGTGTGTGTGTGTGTGTGTGTGTGTGTGTGTGTGTGTGTGTGTGTGTGTGTGTGTGTGTGTGTGTGTGTGTGTGTGTGTGTGTGTGTGTGTGTGTGTGTGCGTGCGTGCGCGTGTCTGTCTCTCTCTCCTCTCTCTCTCTCTCTCTCTCTCTCTCTCTCTCTCTCTCTCTCTCTCTCTCTCTCTCTCTATGGTCCTCCTAGCTCAGACAGATCATTTTCCGTGCAACACTCTGAGGCCCATCAGTACATTGCGTCCCTTGTAAATAAACAAATAAACTAAAACCGACTGTCCTCTTCTCCCTCTCTCTTCGCCTCCTCTGTCATCTCTCTCCTCTCTCTCTCTCTCTCTGTCTCCTCACTCTCATTATTATTCTGTCTGTCTCATCTCTCTGTCCTTTTGCTTGTTTTTTATTTGGTTCTGTCCTCTCACATTATGCTATTCCTTTCTACTTGTCTTCTCTTTCTCCCTCTCTCTGCTTCTCTCTCTCTGTGTGTCTCTCTCTCCCTGCTTCTCTCTCTCCCTGCTTCTCTCTCTCTCTGCTTCTCTCTCTCTGTGTGTCTCTCTCTCCCTGCTTCTCTCTCTCTACTTCTCTCTCTCTCTGCTTCTCTGTCTCTCTGCTTCTCTCTTTCTGTCTTTGCTTCTCTCTCTCTCTCTCTCTCTCTCTCTCTCTCTCTCTCTCTCTCTCTCTCTCTCTCTCTCTCTCTGCTTCTCTCTCAATTCAATTCAAAGGGGCTTTATTGACATGGGAAACATACGTTTACATGAGATCGGTATAGTACAGAAATATATGTGTGATTGACAGTCTTTATGGTGGTTGTAGTCTGTTGGATGTCCTGTTCTTGTCACAGCAGCTCACAAATATTGCTGCTGTGTTTGCACATTGTTGTATTTCACCCAGTAGGTGTGGGAGTTTTGCGTTATTTGTCATGTCATCTCTCTTTCTCTCTCCTTCTGTCTAGATGTGATCCATACAGTGGGGCCCAGAGTGATGGGTGGTGTGGGGGTGGAGGAGAGGAGCAGACTGAGGGACTGCTACAGGAACAGCCTGGCCGTCGCCACCGCACCTGAGAACCAAATACGCACTGTGGTGAGAGAGAGAGAGAGAGAGAGAGAGAGAGAGAGAGAGAGAGAGAGAGAGAGAGCCAGCGGGTAAATCGCGATTTTTTTATTTGTTTGTCATGACAAACCAATTACACAATCCAACATGTAAAGGCACAAAGTTGACGGTATATTTTTTTAATGATTTGTTACGGCGTAGTCGTTCTATATGAATTGAAAATGGGGGACCCTGATGTACTGTAAACAAGACAAACGTCTTTCTCAGGTCTGCATCCCCTTAACAATTGTGTGTATTGAGCCATCCTGTATTGTACACATTCTGCAATCTGTTAAATAAAGTTTTCATTCATTCATTCAGTCAATACTTCCATGCGTATAAATTGAGGAAGCGAGCGAGTCCGCGGCCGCTCGTTCTGCCGCGCGCGGCAGCGGCAGAGCGGTGGATAGGGGGGCGGGTCACGTAGGGGTCGCGGCCAATCAGAGGAACCCGGAAACCGAATTCCGTTGCGGAAAGGATACACGCGGCCGGGTGGCGCAGCGGTCTAAGCATCTGCCCACCACCACAGAGACAGTGGGATCGAATCCAGCTGTGGTGCTTCCGGGTTGGCCGACCGTCCATACTAACACAATTGGCAATGTTAGAGGGTGGGAAACCATGGCGAGGGTGGGTCCTGGTCATTGTAAAACAGCGACTCCTACAGATCGGTCGGGGCGCCTGCACAGCGAGGTCGGATCCTGGGGGAGGTAGTGTCCTCCACACGTTACACTCCCCCAGTGAGAGTCCACGCTGCCAGGTGAAAAGAAGTGGGGATTGGCTGTGTCGGAGGAAGCATGTGATAGTCTCCGCCCTCCCAGACCGATGGTAGGGGGCAGAGCACGCAACGACCAGGTAGGGGATTGGGAATTGGCATAACGACTAACATTGGGATGGGAGAAAAACGGAAAAAGAAAGGGGGGAAAAAAAAAGATTCACATAAGTATGTGGTGCCAAACTGAATCAACACAGATACAGCTTTTTTATTTAAAAAGACAAAAAATATATATATATTTTTTTATTAAAAATTATTATTATTTTTTTTATTATTATTATTATTGGCGACCCAATAAAAACTGGTCTGCGACCCATTTTGGGTCGCGACCCCTAAGTTTGGGAACGTCTAAGGTATATAAGGACATGAAACACCAGAGATCCTGGTCAAGTTCTAACGTAATGCTCACCGCAGCAGAGAATGACATTTACCTGCCTATTTCACATTTCTTTCACAATTCACAAGAACTAATTCTATGATTTCAACTGAAAAGATGCACAGTTTGGACACAGTGGCAGAATTATGCCTACAAGAGGACAGGTATGGAGACTAGGCGGATTCAGTCAGTGATAATTCAATATCGGCCTTTTCAATTACAACCTCATTTATTAGTTGAATGAATGAATGAATGAAAACTTTATTTAACAGATTGCAGAATGGGTACAATACAGTACGGCTCAATACACACAATTGTTAAGGCGATGCAGACCTGAGAAAGACGTTTGTCTTGTTTCCATCAGGGTCCCCCATTTTCAATTCATATAGACATTTATGACATACACAACATACATGACATTTATGGCATAGGGACATATAGGTATTTAGTACTGATACATTTGTGACATAAACGGTATTCAAATATACAGTACTGTTACCCCTAGATCCTGACACCACATTATGATTGGAAATTGATTAGATGAACTTTCATTGATGAATATAGAGGGTTGATGGAGAGAGAGAGAGGGAGAAATAGAGAGGAAGAGGGAGAGAGAGGACGAGAGGGGGAGGGAAAGAGAGGAATAGGTAGGAAGAGAGGAAGAAAAAACGAGAGAGAGAGGGAAAGAGGAAGAGAGGGAGGAAGATGAGGTTGAGAGGTGGATATTGAAAGATGCACATTCACACACATTCAAGCTCTAGCTTGGTTGGCACCTTGCATGGTTGCCTCCGCCGTCGGTGTGTGAATGTGTGAGTGAGTGAGTGGGTCAAATGTGAGGAACAAATTGTAAAGCGCTTTGGATAAAAGCTGCTATATAAATGCAGCCATTTACCATTTAGCCAACTTTATATCTAGAGCACTTTAAAGGATAATAATAATAATAATTCATTACATTTATATAGCGCTTTTCTAGACACTCAAAATGTCCTCCTTCACCACCACTGGTAGCACCCAACCTTGGGCTACGCAGGCTCAATGGCTGCCATACACTGGCAACAGGCACACATCACACTACACAATGACTGAACGGCTCAGGAGACAGGGATTTATATAAGCCAATTAAGGGCAAGGGATGATTAGATGGCCTTGATGTCAGAGACCTGATTGGGAATTTGCCAGGGACGTCGGGGAACCCCCTACTCTTTGCGATAGGCGTCCTGGGTTCTTTAACGACCGAGATTCAGTCAGGACCTCGGTTTAGCGTCTCATCCGAAGGACGGTAATTCCAGTTACTTTCAACCTAGACCCTATCTTTCTATATTTATAACATTACAACAATCCATACCAAGTGAAATCTCCTCAATTGGCCTACGAATAAGTGGTTTGTTTTTCCAGGGTGCTCTTGGCTGCAGGCAACTCTTCACCTGCACAGCTGCCTCTTGTGTTGACTGCGTGGGTTGACTGCATGGTTGCCCCTTTGGATTGAATTAATGCTGGGCGATGCTGCAGAACAATAATTGGTCCTTGCAGGACTAACCCATAGACACACACTCACAGGAGAGGAGGAGAGGAGAGGAGAAGAGAGGAGAGGAGAGGAGAGGAGAAGAGAGGAGAGGAGAGGAGAGGAGAGGAGAGGAGGAGAGGAGAGGAGAGGAGAGGAGAGGAGAGGAGAGGAGAGGAGAGGAGAGGAGAGGAGAGGAGAGGAGAGGAGAGGAAAGGAAAGGAAAGGAAAGGAAAGGAGTGGTAGATGGAGAGACCCTCACAAATAAATGATGTTGAGGCCAGTGAGGTTTGTGTGTGTGTGTGTGTGGGGGGGGGGGGGGGGGTTGTCTTATAGTAACATAACCATTTTTCTTTTTAACTCCACAGGCGTTTCCTTGCATCTCCACTGGAATCTACGGTCAGTGTGTGTGTGTGTGTGTGTGTGTGTGTGTGTGTGTGTGTGTGTGTGTGTGTGTGTGTGTGTGTGTGTGTGTGTGTGTGTGTGTGTGTGTGTGTGTGTGTGTGTGTGTGTGTGTGTGCGTGTGTGTGTGTGTGTGTGTGTGATTTCAATCACACTGTATATTATGCTCCATAGTCATTTTAATCACAACTTTTCCATCTGAAAGGTCTTCATCAGGTGTACTAAACATCTGAGGGGGTGGGGATATATATATAGGGCTGGTCCATCAGTCATCAATCAGAGAACAGCAAACATGCAATCATACAATGCACAATCATACATATACAATTATATAAATGTAGGAGATTGGAAACCCACATGCAGTCATACAGAAGAACCCCTGCCAGTGCTTATCACCAGAGATGTGCTGATTATTTTTCAGGAAATTGGGTATCAGTATGAAATATAGTTTTTTCTTAATTCCTGAAAAGTTGAAGATATTAGTTATTCTTCACCTGACAACACTATAGCGTTATAGAAATAGATTAAATGTATTGTGTCATACAAGTACAGAGTATGACTACATTTAGTTGGCATCTAACCAGCGTGCAAAGTAGTGTTTACATTTTTTTTTTTTTTTTTTCATGTTTTACATATATAATTCTTTTGAATTTTTTGCATATATATATATATATATATATTTGTTTTGTAATGTTTTAAATTAGTACACTCATTTGAGTAGTGGAAAAGGGGTAGGATTAAATAAGTGTATACTTCTTCCTACTCTTTTTCGAACACGTCAATTGAGTTATGTGTTGTTTTTGTTTATTTATTATTTCTTTTCATTTCATAGAGATCAATGATTTGTTTTGATTTTATATTGTTTGTATTTACATGTTCGAAATAAAGATTTCAAATCAAATCAAAGTAGCAGTTGAGTGCATTGCAGTATAACATGTCAATATGTAGAGTATGACAAGGTAACTGAGTAAATATGCTAAGCTAATGTATGTACAGTATTATTATATACATTGGTATGAGTATTAATACACTAATGACCAGGGGTTTAACTAATATGAGTAGGTATGGATACAGTACTATATATACAGGTATAGGTAAATGTATATACAGTGTGTACTGTGTTGTTGTACATTGTTATTATACAGTGTTATATGGGTAGACTATAGATGAAACATTATAGGCGACATAGTTCAGTCTCCATACAGTAGGGGTTAATTATAGGTGTAACTGAGGGGTACAATTCCCTGACTGTATTGTTAAGTATGGTATTATTAAACCACTACCTCTTGTACTTTAACTTCTGGCCATCCAGTACATGATATAAATATGATGAACACTTTCCCACCTGATGAAACGAAGTCCACACAAATGTACAAATCGAATATTTAATATAGCAAAAGGTATATACAACGTTCACTTGTTTACACTTATGATTTGAAATGCACTTGTATGGCAAATGAGTATTCGTAGGTAAATCAACATTGAATGTCCAATCTCTGGTTACGCAGGGAGTAAGTATACAACCTGTTTCTTTAGGAAACTATAGCGATGGTACTTAAATGATTATAGCTGGATACACTAAGGGGGGGGGGGTGTCCCGCTGGTTGTAAGACAGTAGGAGGGGGGGGTTAGAGAAGCCGCTGGCGGTATCCCATCTGGCCGACGATTTCTTGGGAGAATTCAAAGTCTTGAACACGGTGCCCACAGAACCTCGGTCCGCAGACGAATACAGCTGGACCCTCTGGTGGACGGTAGCTGCCGGTCCACAACGGAGAGACGTGAGGCGACCTCACTGGTGTAGAGCGCCGTCTCACCTGGAGTCCTCTCCGGGGGGTAGTTCCAACACTCTGCAGTGTTGGCCGTTATCCATGGAATAATCAAAGCACCCAAAGCATAATCCAAGCCGTGGAAGGCTCGCCGTCGTCCGGGTAGAGTAATCCAATGTACAGGTCCAGTCGCCCTGGCCCGGAGCTCCTCGGATGCAAGCACCACTAGTGGTCTGCCCAGCCTGGTTAAGACTCCAGATAACGTCAGGAACGATGGGGGTACTGATAACTTTATAACTCTAACCGAACGATGCACCATACATAAATAGACTATTATTAGCTTAATAGAATACGTCCAACTCGACGGTATAGTGCCAAACTATGACTATTCAACTATTAATCCACACGATATCTCAATGCCTATTCTGAGGCCAAGTAGGCCTTACTGCACCACACGTGCGTCGTGGGTGAGGCTTCGCGTCTGTTACTCGGTTGGAGGGTAAAGAACTGGACTAAAAGAAAGTTCTACTTTACTTGCGCCATATATATATGCGCTGTGAACAAATAGTACCATTCGTATTTCGCCAGACGTATTCCTACGCGGAACCGGGGCTTGCCACGACATGTTGGGCGGCACGATTGAACTTGAACCTAGGGGTATGGCTGCTGGCGCCAGGTTCTCGTCCAATGGTAGAATGAAACTATTATGGGCTGTTTAGTAGACTAAAGGGATATTCAGTGCATATTGTACAAGGAATATACAGGGGATATCAAACGATATACAAATACTATTTAAATATATATATATAAATAAATATATATATTCGGTTTAATCTGATCCTTCACAACAGCCGCCCCCTAATTAGTCCCACCTAATTAGCTAAGCAGAGACAGATTAACCGCACTGTCTACCACTCAAGGTCCGCTGTAAGGGTCAGTCAACTCACAAAGTCATGGGGTCATGGTCATCATCGATAGTATCTGGGAGTCGGGGCAGTTCTATTAGCCTCGCCACGGGTCGTGTGTAAGTGCGCCCTTGGACGAGTACTTCAGCTGCTCGGACCTTGCCATCGGCACCGGTGATCACTTTGCTTACGCGGCCAGCCGGCCACATAGCTCTGGGTAGTGACTGGTCGATAATCATGACGACTGTTCCTTCTGTCAAATTGTCTCTCTCTTTTACCCACTTCTGGCGGGTCTATAGAGACGGTAGGTAGTGGAGTAGGAAGCTGCTCCAAAACTTGTCAGCTAGTACTTGACTGTACCTCCACATTCTTCGGCCGTTCGCTTCTTCAGGCCTGTACATTGTCTGGGGTAGCGCGGGGTCCAGCCGCCCCATTAGGAGTGTGTTGGGGGTGACTGGGTCGACATCTGCTACATCACTGGAGACGTAACCGAGGGGCTTTGAGTTCAATACTCCCTCGATCTCCGTGAGGACTGTCATTAGGACTTCCTCCGCCACAGTCTGGGCCCCAAGCACGGCGTACAGGGCTGTCTTTATAGAACGTACTTCTCGTTCCCAGGTTCCACCGAAGTGGGGTGCGTTCGGGGGATTAAACTGGAAGTCAATCTGGGATGGAGCGAGGTGGGTCTTAAGTTCTGGGCCCATAGCTTGGAAGCTCTCTCTCAGCTCTCTTTCTCCGCCTTTGAAGTTTGTCCCGTGATCAGACAACAATGTAGACGGTTTTCCTTTTCGTGATGTGAATCTTCGGAAGGCCATAAGGAATGAGTCTGTGCTCATGGTCGGAAGGAGCTCGATATGTATCGCTCTGGTGGTCATGCATTTGAATACAATACCCCACCGCTTCTCGGTTCCTCTTCCTCTCTTTATATACAACGGGCCAAAGCAGTCCATGCCTGTGGAGTGGAATGGCTTGTCGCCGAGTCGGAGGCGACAGGGAGGTATGTCAGCCATCCGTGGTATGCTGGGCTGCGCGCGCCACTTACGGCAGTCTAGACAGGTTCGCTGGAAGCGCCGCACTGCTTCTCTCCCTTGCAGTATCCAATAACGACGTCTGATCTCCGCGAAGACTCTCTCTGCTCCTGCGTGGTGTACATCCTCGTCGTATTTCTTTATGATCAGCTCTGTGACCTTGTGTCGGCTGTTCAAGACTATCGGGTACTTAATGTCATCCGGTAGATCGGGGGCTCTCCGCAGGCGACCACCCACTCTGATGAGATTATGGGCGTCACTCTCGGGTGCCAGGTGGAGCAGTCTGCTGTCTGATGGGACGGGCTTTCCTCCCTGTAGACAGTCTAGCTCATCGGGGAACGAGTCTCTCTGGGCTCGTTGTAGTAGAAGAAGTTCTGCTTCTTCGTAGTCAGCTGCTGACATGTCAGTGGTGGACTGAATCTCTGGGTGGTGCCACAAGAATGTCCTCTGCTGCGCACTCTCTAGGGCAATGCAGTCATCTATGTTGGGGTCTGTGGAGGCGACTGTGCTCAGGCCACAGAACATAGGTTTCTTGTTCTCAGCCTCCTCGTTACTTGCTTCCCGTGGGGTGGGCGTAGGCCACTCTCCTTCCGGGAGCTTGAGGAATTCTGGTCCGTCACTGTAGATGTTGCGACGGGTGAGGTCATCCAGAGACATTCCCCGGGTGATGACGTCAGCTGGGTTGTGTTTGGTGTCCACATACCGCCAGCTCGCTGCTTCTGTTAACTCTTGAATCTCGGTGACTCTGACTCCCACGAAGACTTTTGTTCTGAAGGATCAGATTAAACCGAATATATATATTTATTTATATATATATATTTAATTGTATTTGTATATCCCCTGATATCCCTTGTATATTCCTTGTACAATATGCATTGAATATCCCTTCTAGTCTACTGAACATCCCATAATAGTCTCCATTCTACCATTGGACGAGACCTTGGTGCCAGGTCGCCATACCCCTCAGACCAAGTTCAATCGTACCGCTCAACATGTATGGACAAGTCCTAGTTCCGCGTAGGAATATGTCTACCGCACCACTAATGGTACTATTTATTCATAGTGCGTATATATACTGCGCTATTAAAGTAGAACTTTCTTTTAGTCCAGTTCCTTACCCTCCAACAGAGTGACAGACGCAAAAGCCTCCCCGCGAACCACGTGTGGGCAGTAAGGCCAATTCGGCCCAGTATCGGCATTGAGACATCGTGTATATTAATATTTGAATAGTCATATTTGGCACTATATCGTCGAGTTGGACGTATTCTATTAAGCTAATAATAGTCTATTCATATATAGTGCCTCGTGCGGTAAGAGTTCTATAGTAATCAGCACCCCCATCGTTTCGGGCATCAGCTGGACGCTTATCCAGGGTGGTTGACCCCACGTGAAGCTGCACCCGAGGAGCTCCAGGCCAAAGAGCGAGTGGACCTGTATATTGGATTATTCTACCGACGACGGCTAGCCTTCCCCGGCTTGGATTATGCTTTGAGTACTTTGATTATTCTATGGATAAAGGCCAACACTGCGGTGTGTTGGAAATACCCCCCCCGGAGAGGACGACAGGTGAGACGGCGCTCTGCACAGTGAGGTCGCCTCACGTCTCTCCGTCGTGGACCGGAGGACGCCGGCCACAGAGGGTCCAACTGCATTCATCTGTGGATCGAGGATCGTTGGGCACCGTGTCGCACAACTGTGGACTCTCCCAAGATACCCTCGGCCAGACGGGATCCAGCCAGTGACTCTCTAACCCCCCCCCCCCCCCCCTCCAGCTGTCCTACAAGCAGTCGGAACCTTCCCCTAGTGTATCCAGCTATATAATCATTCAAGTATCATCGCTATTGTTCCCTAAATATTCCAGGTTGTATATTTGCTTCCTGCGCAATCAGAGATTGGACATTCGATATTGATCTACCTACGAATACTCATTTGCCATAAAAGTGCATACTATTTCAAATCATAAATGTAATTAAGTGATCGTTGTACATACCTTTTGCTATGTATTAAAACTCAAACTTTCGATTTGGTACATTTGTGTTGGATCCGTTTATCAGGTGGGAGTGTTCAACATATTCATACCTAGTACTGGGTGGCCAGAGTCTAAAGTACAAGAGGTAGTGGTAGTAAGTATCATATCTAACCATACAGTCAGGGAATTGTACCCCTCAGTTACAATTGGTCCTTCGAGCCGGAGGGTAATCAGTGTAATATTAATATAGTGTTATTAATATTAAAATGGCCTATGATGAACACTCCACGAAACGATCCTCCTAACCAACAACGCCCGCGGCGCAAACGACAGCTCCCTCAGTACCTAGAGGCTTACGCTGTCAGTCAACAACCTAGTCTTCTACCAACAGTAAACGCGGTAAAACTAGAAAGTAAAATTATGTCTAACCCTAACGACCAGGCTACCCCGACCATAGAGGCCCCTATGGGTTCTAATGTAACTGACCAAGCTCACGGTGGGGACCAGGGGGAACCAGACATGACTTTACACCCCGCCAATACCGAAGAAGTAGTCCCCGACGAGTCCCGGGAGGAAGACAACACTACCGAGAGAGAACTCGGCACGGAAGAAGATGAGGAGAGCACCGTGGAGATAGAGCTCCAAGACTCCGCACGGAGTACCCCAAGGGACGGCTCCCCTATACAACCGTCTTCTCCCAGCGAGGCAGAGAGGACACTACAGCAGGCATTCCTCGTCAGCCTGAAAGCCTCTACTGAACGCGATAGACTCCAGGGTGAACGCGATCGATTGCAGATACAGCAACGGAGCGAAGAAGAGCACATACGCCTGGAAATAAGACGCATTCAGATGGAAGAGAATATGGCAAGAGACCGGGCCGACGCCCAGCGCGCCGCCACCGGTGCCCAGAGAGAATCGGATCTCACCAAGCGCGAAGCCGAGCGCGACAGAGCACAAGCGCAACTAATAGAACAGCTGATCAGAAGGACAACACCCCCTCCCTCCACCAGAGGCTCCAGGAACTCGTCTAGACATCACTCCAGGGCGGCATCCCCTAGCCGAGTAAGCGACCCTGAACTTGACCAACAGACGAGGTCTATACCCCCCGCAGACCCCCTTCCCCAACCGGTCCAAGCGAGACCCAGCCACCGGGAAGGAGCAGCATACACTGCGGAGAGGCTAAATCAGAGACTACAAGCCCTGGATGACCTAACGGAAGACGAAGAGGAAGAGGAGGAGAACCACGCCCGACGACAGCACAGTACTCTACCGGACCAGGAGGTCCAGTACAGCCCAGGCTATACCCCCGCGGAGCTGCGCTACAGACCCCCGACGCTATTCACGGGTGAGCACGACGCACGACCCGCACCGAGGAACAGCACCTGGACCAGCGGGCCATGGTACACAGCCGGTACCAGCCCACGCCAAGGAGCAGGAGGAGACTCGCCTAGGAGGCCTCTCCCCCAACGCTCGCCGATGTATCAACAATCCGCGTCATACATTGGCACACCTATGGTACCAGACTTCACCCAGGAGAACCGGGCCCAGTATACGGAGCTCCGCATGTGTCTGGAGACAATGTTGGTGGATGTCATTGATGAACGCCATAAATACGCGATACTACTGAAGCATTTAAAGGTACCCCGCGCGCACAACATAGCGCTCGCCTACGCCACTTCCACGACCCCATACACCGCAGCGCTGGTAGCGTTGGACCAGAGATATGGACGTATATGGGATTACGTGATCCAGGAGATCAGGCACATCGACCGCCTACCCCCAGCAACAGACAATCGAGCACTGGACGACCTGTCCATCAGAGTGCAGTCCCTGGTAGGGATGCTGGGAGCGCAGAGGGAAAAGGGTAGTGTAACTGAGGGGTACAATTCCCTGACTGTATTACTAGATATGATACTTACTACCACTACCTTTGTACTTAATATTCGGCCACCCAGTACACGGCATAAATATATTATCATAAACACTCTCACGTAGATGAAACGGATCCAACACAAATGTACGAAGTCGAAACAGGTCTTTATTTCTACACAGCGATGGTGTGTAGAACAAGCACTTAATCACTTAATTACATTTATGAATTGAAATAGTATGCACTTTTATGGCAAAGAGTATTCGTCGGTATATCAATAGAGAATGTCCAATCTCTGAAGGCGCAGGTGGTAAATATACGACCTGGAATAGTTAAGGAATAACAGCAATGATACTTTAATGATTATATACTAGATACACTAGAGGGGGTTAATCCGGTCGCTTGTAAGCCGACAGGAGTAGGAGGGGGGGGGGGTAGAATCCGGCTGCCTCGTCCGGCCAAGGGTATCCCAGGTGAACCCACTGTAGTGCCGTTCAATGCGCCGGCGATCCTTGGACCACAGATGAAAGCAGGTGGACTCTTTGTGGGCCGGCTCTCTCCGGTCCACGGGGGAGAGACGTGAAGCGACCTCGTCTTGCAGAGCGTCTCCTCACCTTGCGTCCTCTCCAGGGGGGGGGGTTCCAACACACGGCAGTGTCGGGGGTCTTTATCCATGGAATAATCAAAGTATACAAAGCATAATCCGTGCCTGGGAAGGCGGGCTGTCGTCGGTAGAATAATCCGGTATACAGGTCCACTCGCTCGTCGGCTCTGGGGCTCCTCGGGTGCAGCTTCACATGGGGTCAACCACCCTGGGTAAGCAGCCAGTTCTCTGCCCGAAACGATGGGGTACTGACTACGGTAGTATTCTCACCGCACGAAGCACTATATATTAACAGACTATTATTAGCTTAATAGACTACGTCCAACTCGACGATATAGTGCCAAATATGACTATTCAAATATTAATATACACGATGTCTCAATACCGATGGTAGGCGAACTTGGCCTTACTCCCACACGTGGCGTCGCGGGGAGGCTTTACGTCTGTGACTCTATTGGAGGGTAAGAAACTGGACTGAAAAGAAAGTCCTACTTTAGTAGCGCAGTATATATACGCACTATGAACAAATAGTCCCATTAGTGGTGCGGTAGCCAGATTCCTACGCGGAACTAGGACTTGTTCGTACATGTGGAGCGGTACGTTTGAACTGGGTCTGAGGGGTATGGCAGCCTGGCACCAAGGTCTCGACCAATAGTAGAATGGAGACTATTATGGGATGTTCAGTAGGCTAGAATGGATATTCAATGCATATTGTACAAGGAATATACAAGGGATATCAGCGAATATTAGAGAATATACAAATACAATTAAATATATATATTCGGTTTAATCTGGCCCTTCACAACAGGTAGGCATGAACTATACGCCAACTCAAATGTAGAGAGGATCTTGGAGAAGCTACCGCCCGCCCG
Organism: Notolepis coatsorum; assembly: GCF_963971535.1. Classification (NCBI taxonomy): domain Eukaryota; kingdom Metazoa; phylum Chordata; class Actinopteri; order Aulopiformes; family Paralepididae; genus Notolepis; species Notolepis coatsorum. The sequence goes on along the minus strand of NC_140180.1, from coordinate 68,275,019 downwards.
ACAGGAGCGCTTTAGGCGGCAGAGAGACCACCGAGACCCTAATGGCCCCGAACCGAACCTCCTCGATCTAGCCGACTTCCTGGCGAGAGAAGTCAGCAGCTTACGGCTAGATACATTCGGACGGAGCACCCCTGGCTCCAGAGAAGGAACCAGGAGACTAAATGATGGAAGAAGATCGGTGACTGTCATGCACCAATCGGAGTCAGTGCCAAGCAGTAGGAGCCACAGTACCCCTTCAAGAAAGGAGAAGTGGAAGATAGTGTGCCCCTACTGTGAGAAAGAACACTGGCTGTCACAATGTGACTCATTCCCCAAGATGAATGCGGAGGAAGCGAGTCAATGGATAAAGTCCAACAGACGCTGTTTTCGCTGTGCGCGATCACACATGGCAGCCGAATGCCGCTTAAAGAAAAAGTGCAGTCGGTGCGATGGAGCCCATCTGGACATACTCCACGACAGTAACAGACGGCGGCCTCCACCCGCACCATCAAGCAGCAAAGCAAGCGTCATGTACATCGACCCCGCCAGCAGCAGCGGAGCCAGAGTGCTCTTAAAGGTAGTCCGTGTGACATTGAGCTACCAGAATAAAGTCATGGACACTTACGCCGTCCTTGATGACGGGTCAGAGAAGACCCTTCTGCTCGCGTCCGCTGCGGCCCAGCTAGGGCTGCGGGGGAGCGAAAACCAAATGACAATTCGGACAATAAGAAGAGATTTGAAAACGATAAAGGGCGAGAATGTCTCATTCTCTATCGCAGCAAGTGGCCAGCGGACAGCGACGGTACAGGATTACAGACGCTTTCACCAGCCAAGAAATAGGACTGTCGCGGTACACATACCCCGTAGCCAAGCTGATGGAGAAATATGTACATCTACGCAAGCTACCGATCCCACTCATAGATGGTGCTACCCCGACACTGTTGATAGGCTCCGACCATGCAGACCTCATTGTCCCGATAGACCGGGTTCATACCGGACCCAGAGGCTGTCCTGCAGCAGTCGAGACCCGCCTAGGATGGACTCTCCAAGGCCCACTCGCCAAATCTCTCAACCGAACCACAGCCACTAGCTGTCTCCACTCCCGAGTCACAGAGGGAGACACCGCACTCCTGCAGCATGTAGAGAGGCTATGGACCTTAGAACAAATGCCCTTTAAGAACGAAAAGAAAGACATTCGCTCTAAAGACGACATCTACGCCATTAACCTCCTCGAGACGGGAACAAAGAGTCCCAGTCAGCGGCGTGTTGAGATACGCCACGCCACTCCTGCGGCGGGAAGGGATGCCTACCTTTCACGCAAAGAAAGACGCCACAGAGCGGTACCTACTAAACACAGAGCGGCGCTTAGCCAAGGACCCCGCCCAAGAAAGTGTATACCGCGCTGAGATTGAGAAGCTCATCACAGCGGGACACGTCACAAAGATTGACATTAAAGAGGCCGACCAGACGACTGAATCGTGGTACGTGCCCCACCACAAGGTTCATCACAACGGCAAAGACCGCATCGTGTTTAACTGCAGCTACCAGATCGGATCCCAAAATCTGAATAAAGAGCTATTGCCCGGTCCTACACTCGGCCCCTCCCTACTAGGCGTACTACTCCGCTTCCGCCAGGACAAGGTGGCTATCAGCGGGGATATCAAAGGGATGTTCCTGCAGGTGAGATTAGTAGAGGAGGACAAGCCCCTGTTGCGGTTCCTATGGATAGAGAGGCCAGGAGATGAGCACCCAGCCATCTACCAATGGGAAGTCCTCCCTTTCGGAACTACATGCAGCCCATGCTGTGCTACATTTGCACTACAGAGACATGTCGCAGAGGACCCAACAGCGGACGAAGAGGTCCGACACAGTGTGAAGAACAGCTTCTACGTAGATAACTGTCTACAAAGCGTTTCGACCCAGGAAGAAGCCGAGGCTCTCCTACTTAAACTCCGCGCCTCTCTGATCAAAGGCGGCTTTGATCTCAGGCAGTGGGCCAGCAGCGATCCGCACGTACTGCGCAGCCTCTCCTCCGAGGACAAGGCAGCGAGCAGCAAGACCTGGATGGCCACAATCCCAGGAGAAGCCCAAGAGATGACACTAGGACTAGTGTGGCGCTTCAAAACAGATTCGCTCCACTATAGACACAAACCCCTGACCACGGAGCAGGGAAGGTCGACGGCAATACCGACCACCAGACGGAGTGTGTACAGAACACTCGCCCGACAATATGACCCGTTAGGATGTATACTACCGTACACCACCAGGGCAAAGATGATTGTACGAGCATTGTGGGACAAGGACCAGGGCTGGGACGACCCCATTCCCGCACACCTTACATCCACCTGGAGAGAGTGGGAGATAGAACTCCACTCACTCCCAGGCGTTAATATACGCCGAAGCTACTTCCCACCCACGGTGAGGCCAGAGACATGTAAAATGGATATACACGTCTTCAGTGACGCCTCCGAGGTCGCCTACGGATCAGTAGCCTACTTGCGGGCCCAAGAAGAGGGGGGAGAGATCTACACAGCATTCATCCTCGCCCGCTCGAGAATAGCCCCACGCAAGCAACAGTCTATCCCACGTCTAGAGCTCTGCGCAGCCCTCGCAGGAGCGCATCTAGCCACGCTCATCCAACGTGAGCTCACCATTCCGGTGCATAGAACAATCCTGTGGTCAGATTCCACGACAGTACTCGCCTGGATCAAATCGGATTCATGCAAATACAAAGTCTTCGTGGGAGTCAGAGTCACTGAGATTCAAGAGTTAACCGGAGAGTTAACCGGAGAAGCAAACTGGCGCTATGTTGATACAAAACACAACCCAGCTGACGTCATCACCCGGGGAATGTCCCTAGATGACTTAACCCGTCGTAACATCTACAGTGACGGACCAGCATTCCTCAAGCTCCCGGAAGGAGATTGGCCCACGCCCACCCCGAGGGAAGCAAGTGACGAGGAGGCTGAGAATAAGAAACCTATGTTCTGTGGATTGAGCACTGTTGTCTCCGCAGACCCCAACATAGACGATTGCATTACCATAGAGAGTGCGCAGCAACGGACATTCCTGCGGCACCACCCAGAGATTCAGTCCCCCGCTGATATGTCAGCAGCTGACTACGAGGAAGCAGAACTGCTTCTACTGCAACGAGCCCAGAGAGACTCGTTCCCCGATGAACTAGACTGTCTACAGGGAGGAAAGCCCGTCCCATCAGACAGCAGATTGATTCATCTGGCCCCCGAGAGTGACACACATACCCTCATCAGAGTGGGTGGTCGCCTGCGGAGAGCCCCCAATTTACCGGATGACATTAAGTACCCGATCGTATTGAACAGCCGACACAAGGTCACAGAGCTGATTATAAAGAAATACGACGAGGATGTACACCACGCAGGAGCAGAGAGAGTCTTCGCGGAGATCAGACGTCGTTACTGGATACTTCAAGGAAGAGAGGCGGTGCGACGCTTCCAGCGAACCTGTCTAGACTGCCGAAAGTGGCGCGCGTAGCCCAGCATACCACGGATGGCTGACCTACCTCCATGTCGCCTCCGACTCGGCGACAAGCCATTCCACTCAACAGGCATGGACTGTTTTGGCCCGCTGCACATAAAGAAAGGAAGAGGCACCGAAAAGCGGTGGGGTATTGTATTCAAATGCATGACCACCAGAGCGATACATATCGAGCTCCTTCCGACCATGAGCACAGACTCATTCCTTATGGCCTTCCGAAGATTCACATCACGGAAAGGAAAACCGTCTACATTATTGTCCGATCATGGGACAAACTTCAAAGGCGGAGAAAGAGAGCTGAGGGAGAGCTTCCAAGCTATGGGCCCAGAACTTAAGACCCACCTCGCTCCAGCCCAGATTGACTTCCAATTCAACCCCCCAAACGCACCCCACTTCGGTGGAACTTGGGAACGAGAAGTACGTTCTATAAAGACAGCCCTGTACGCAGTACTTGGGGCCCAGACTGTGGCGGAAGAAGTCCTAATGACAGTCCTCACGGAGATTGAGGGAGTATTGAACTCAAAGCCCCTCGGTTACGTCTCCAGTGATGTAGCAGATGTCGACCCAGTCACCCCCAACACCCTCCTGATGGGGCGGCTAGATCCCGCGTTACCCCAGACAATGTACCGGCCTGAAGAAGCGAACGGCCGACGAATGTGGAGGTACAACCAAGTATTAGCCGACATGTTTTGGAGCAGTTTCCTACTGCACTACCTACCGTCTCTACAGACCCGCCAGAAGTGGGTAAAAGAGAGAGACAATTTGACGGAAGGAACAGTCGTCATGATTATTGACCAGTCACTACCCAGAGCTATGTGGCCGGCTGGCCGCGTAAGCAAAGTGATCACCGGTGCCGATGGCAAGGTCCGAGCAGCTGAAGTACTCGTCCAAGGGCGCATTTACACCCGTCCTGTGGCGAGGCTCATAGAACTGCCCCGACTCCCAGACACAATCGATGATGACCATGACCCTATGACTTTGTGAGTTGACTGACCCTTACAGCGAACCCTTGAGTGGTAGACAGTGCGGTTAATCTGTCTCTGCTTAACTAATTAGGTTGGGACCAATTAGGGGGCGGCTGTTCTGAAGGATCAGATTAAACCGAATATATATATTTATTTATATATATATATTTAATTGTATTTGTATATCCCCTGATATCCCTTGTATATTCCTTGTACAATATGCATTGAATATCCCTTCTAGTCTACTGAACATCCCATAATAGTCTCCATTCTACCATTGGACGAGACCTTGGTGCCAGGTCGCCATACCCCTCAGACCAAGTTCAATCGTACCGCTCAACATGTATGGACAAGTCCTAGTTCCGCGTAGGAATATGTCTACCGCACCACTAATGGTACTATTTATTCATAGTGCGTATATATACTGCGCTATTAAAGTAGAACTTTCTTTTAGTCCAGTTCCTTACCCTCCAACAGAGTGACAGACGCAAAAGCCTCCCCGCGAACCACGTGTGGGCAGTAAGGCCAATTCGGCCCAGTATCGGCATTGAGACATCGTGTATATTAATATTTGAATAGTCATATTTGGCACTATATCGTCGAGTTGGACGTATTCTATTAAGCTAATAATAGTCTATTCATATATAGTGCCTCGTGCGGTAAGAGTTCTATAGTAATCAGCACCCCCATCGTTTCGGGCATCAGCTGGACGCTTATCCAGGGTGGTTGACCCCACGTGAAGCTGCACCCGAGGAGCTCCAGGCCAAAGAGCGAGTGGACCTGTATATTGGATTATTCTACCGACGACGGCTAGCCTTCCCCGGCTTGGATTATGCTTTGAGTACTTTGATTATTCTATGGATAAAGGCCAACACTGCGGTGTGTTGGAAATACCCCCCCCCGGAGAGGACGACAGGTGAGACGGCGCTCTGCACAGTGAGGTCGCCTCACGTCTCTCCGTCGTGGACCGGAGGACGCCGGCCACAGAGGGTCCAACTGCATTCATCTGTGGATCGAGGATCGTTGGGCACTGTGTCGCACAACTGTGGACTCTCCCAAGATACCCTCGGCCAGACGGGATCCAGCCAGTGACTCTCTAACCCCCCCCCCCCCCCCTCCAGCTGTCCTACAAGCAGTCGGAACCTTCCCCTAGTGTATCCAGCTATATAATCATTCAAGTATCATCGCTATTGTTCCCTAAATATTCCAGGTTGTATATTTGCTTCCTGCGCAATCAGAGATTGGACATTCGATATTGATCTACCTACGAATACTCATTTGCCATAAAAGTGCATACTATTTCAAATCATAAATGTAATTAAGTGATCGTTGTACATACCTTTTGCTATGTATTAAAACTCAAACTTTCGATTTGGTACATTTGTGTTGGATCCGTTTATCAGGTGGGAGTGTTCAACATATTCATACCTAGTACTGGGTGGCCAGAGTCTAAAGTACAAGAGGTAGTGGTAGTAAGTATCATATCTAACCATACAGTCAGGGAATTGTACCCCTCAGTTACAACTTTGTATCTGCATGAATCAGACTTGATCCATGTGAGTACTGTCGTGGAATCTGACCACAAGATTGTTCTGTGCACCGGAATGGTGAGTTCACGTTGGATTAACGTGGCTAGATGCGCTCCTGCTAGGGCTGCGCAGAGCTCTAGACGTGGGATAGATTGTTGCTTACGTGGGGCTATTCTTGAGCGGGCCAGGATGAAAGCAGTGTGTATCTTTCCTCCCTTCTCTTCCACCGATCCATAGGCTACTTCGGAGGCGTCGCTGAAGACGTGTAGATCAATCTCGCATGTCTCTGGCCTCACTGTGGATGGGAAGTAGCTGCGGCGTATATTGACGCCTGGGAGTGAGCGGAGTTCCGTCTCCCACTCTCTCCATGTTGAGGCAAGGTGTGCGGGTATTGGGTCGTCCCAGCCCTGGTCCTTGTCCCATAGTGCTCGTACAATCATCTTTGCCCTGGTGGTGTAAGGTAGAATACATCCCAACGGGTCATATTGTCTGGCGAGTGTTCTGTACACACTCCGTCTGGTGGTCGGTGTAGCCGTCGACCTTCCCTGCTCTGGAGTCAAGGGTTTGTGTCTATAGTGGAGCGAGTCTGTTTTGAAGCGCCAGACTAGTCCTAGTGTCATTTCTTGGGCTTCTCCTGGGATGGTCGCCATCCAGGTCTCGCTGCTGGCGGCCTTGTCCGCGGGGGAGAGGCTGCGCAATACGTGCGGGTCACTGCTGGCCCACTGCCTGAGATCAAAGCCGCCTTTGATCAGGGAGGCGCGTAGCTTGATTAGGAGAGCCTCGGCTTCTTGTTGAGTCGAAACGCTTTGTAAACAGTTGTCTACGTAGAAACTGTTCTTCACACTGTGTCGGACCTCTTCATCTGCTGTTGGGTCCTCTGCGACGTGTTTCTGTAGTGCAAATGTAGCACAGCACGGGCTGCATGTGGTTCCGAAGGGGAGTACTTCCCACTGGTAGATCGCTGGGTTCTCATCTCCGATCCTCTCTCTCCATAGGAACCGCAGCAGGGGCTTGTCCTCCTCTACTAGTCTCACCTGCAAGAACATCCCTTTGATATCCCCGCTGATAGCCACCTTGTCCTGGCGGAAGCGCAGTAGCACGCCTAGTAGGGAGGGGCCGAGTGTGGGGCCGGGCAAGAGCTCTTTATTCAGATTTTGGGATCCGATCTGGTAGCTGCAGTTAAACACAATGCGATCCTTGCCGTTGTGATGGACCTTGTGATGCGGCACGTACCATGATTCGGTCGTCTGATCGGCCTCTTTAATGTCAATCTTTGTCACGTGTCCCGCTGTGATTAGCTTCTCAATCTCAGCGCGGTACACACGCTCTTGAGCGGGGTCTTTGGCTAGGCGCCGCTCCGTGTTCAATAGATAGCGCTCCGTGGCGTCTTTCTTTGCGTGAAAGGTGGGCATTCCCTCTCGCCTCAGGAGTGGAGTTGCGTATCTCATCACTCCGCCGACTGTGACTCTCTTTGTCCCTTGCTCGAGTAGGTTGATGGCGTAAATGTCTTCTTTAGAACGAATATCTTTCTTTTCGTTCTTAAAGGGCATTGTCTCTAGTGTCCATAGCCTCTCGACATGCTGCAGGAGAGTGGTGTCTTCTTCTGTCGTTCTGGAGTGGAAGCAGCTAGTGGCTGCTGTTCGGTTGAGAGATTTAGCGAGGGGGCCTTGTAGGGTCCACCCTAGGCGGGTCTCGACTGCTGCAGGACAGCCTCGGGGTCCTGTATGGACCCGGTCAATCGGGACTATGAGTTCTGCATGGTCGGAGCCTATCAGCAGGGTCGGGGTAGCGCCGTCTATGAGCGGGATAGGTAGTTGTCGCAGGTGCACATATTTATCCATCAACTTGGCGATAGGGTAGGTGTACTGCGATAGTCCTATTTCTTGGCTGGTGAAAGCATTTGTAATCTTATACCGTCGCTCTGGCTGCCCGTTTGCTGCGATAGTGAAGGAGACATTCTCGCCCTTTATCGTCTTTAAATCTCTTCTTATTGTCCGAATCGTCATTTCGTTCTTGCTCCCCCGCAGTCCCAGCTGGGCCGCAGCGGACGCGAGCAGAAGGGTCTTCTCTGACCCGTCATCAAGGACGGCGTAAGTGTCCATGACTTTATCTTGGTAGCTCAATGTCACACGGACTACCTTTAAGAGCACTTGGGCGCCGCTGCTGCTGGCGGGGTCAATGTACATGACACTTGCCTTGGTGCCGCTCGATGGTGCAGGTGGAGGCCGTCTTCTGTTACTTTCGTGTAGTATATCTAGATGGGCTCCGTCGCACCGACTGCACCTTTTCTTTAGGCGGCATTCGGCTGCCATGTGTGGTCGCGCACATCGGTAACAGCGCCTGTTGGACTTTATCCATTGACTCACTTCTTCTGCATTCATCTTTGTGAATAGGTCACATTGTGACAGCCAGTGTTCTTTCTCACAGTAGGGACACACTATCTTCCACTTCTCTTTTCTCGAGGGGGTACTGTGGCTCTTACTGCTCGGTACTGACTCTGATTGGTGCATGACAGTCACCGATCTTCTTCCATAATTTATTCTCCTGGGTCCCTCTCTGGAGCTTGGCGTGCTCTGCCCGAATGTATCCAGTCGTAAGCTGCTGACTTCTCTCGCCAGGAAGTCGGCTAGATCAAGGAGGGATGGTTCGGGGCCGTTGGGATCCCGGTAGTCTCTCTGCCGCCTAAAACGCTCCTGTCTTGCGGGTGGCAGCTTCTCCAAAATCCTCTCGACGTTAGAGTTGGCGTATAGCTCATGCATGCCCTTTTCCCGTTGCGCTCCCAGCATCCCTACCAGGGACTGCACTTTGATTGACAGGTCGTCTAGTGAGCGATTGTCTGTTGCTGGGGGTAGGCGATCAATATGCCTTATCTCTTGGATTACGTAATCCCATATACGTCCATATCTCTGGTCCAGCGCCGCTAGGGCCGCTGTGTATGGTGTCGAAGAGGTGGCATAGGCCAGCGCTATATTGTGCGCTCGCGGTACTTTCAGGTGCTTCAGTAATATTGCATACTTGTGGCGTTCATCAGCGACATCCACCATCATTGTCTCTAAGCACATCCGGAGCTCCGTGTACTGTGCTCGACTCTCATAGGCGAAGTCTGGAAATGACGGCGTGGCAATGTATGACGCCGTGGATGGCTGATACATCGGCGAGCGTTGGGGGAGAGACCTCCTAGGCGAGTCCCCTCTTGCGCCTCTCTGTGGGCTGGTACTGACAGGGTACCATGGCCCGCTGGTCCAGGTGCTATTCCTCGGGGCTGGTCGTGCGTCGTGCTCACCCGTGAATAGAGTCGGGGGTCTGTAGCGCAGCGCCGCGGGGGTATAGCCTGGGCTGTACTGGACCTCCTGGTCCGGTGGAGTACTGTGCTGTCGTCGGGCTTGGTTCTCCTCCTCTCCCTCTTCTTCCTCTATCAGATCTTCCAGATCCTGTAATCGTTTATTTAGCTTCTCCGCAGTGTATGCCGCTCCTTCCTTGTAGCTGGGTCTCGCTTGGACCGGTCTGGGAAGGGGGTCTGCGGGGGGTATAGGCTCGGTCTGTTGGTCAAGTTCAGGGTCGCTTGCTCGGTGAGGAGACGCTGCCCTTGACTGTTGTCTCGACGAGTTCCTTGAACCCCTGGCGGAGGGAGAGGGTGTTGCCTTGCGGATCAGCTGCTCCATTAGCTGCGCTTGTAACTTGTCGCGCTCGACTTCGCGCTTGGTGAGATCTGCTTCTCTTTGGGCACCGGCAGCGGCGCGCTGGGCGTCGGCCCGGTCTCTTGCCATATTCTCTTCCGTCTGAAGGCGTCTCATCTCCAGGCGTGTGCGCTCTTCTTCGCTCCGTTGTTGCGCTTGGAGTTGTTCGCGCTCGCTAAGCGCCTGTGCTTGGAGTTGTTCGCGCTCGCTAAGCGCCTGTGCTTGGAGACGATCGTGTTCACCCTGAAGTCGATCGCGTTCGGTAGAGGCTGTCAGGCTGACGAGGAACGCCTGTTGTAGCATCCTCTCCGCTTCGCTGGGGGAAGGCGGTTGTGGAGGTGAGCCGCTCCTGCGTGAGCCGCTCCTGGGTGTACTCGTTGGGGAGTCCTGGAGCTCTATTTCCTCGGCGCTCTCCTCCTCTTCTTCCGTGCAGAGTTCTCTCTCTGTAGGGTTGTCTTCCTCCCGGGGCTGGTCGGGGACTACTTCTTCGGTATTGGCGGGGGGTAAAGGCATGTCAGCTCCCTCCTGGTCCCCACCGTGAGCTTGGTCAGTTACATTAGGACCTACTAGGGCCTCTGTGGTCGGGGAAACCTGGTCGTTAAGGTCAGACATAATTTTACTTTCTACTTTTACCGCGTTTACCGTTTGTCGAAGGCTAGGTAGTTGACTGACAGTGTAATCCTCTAAGTACTGAGGTGGCTGTCGTCTGCGCCGCGGGCATTCTAGGTTAGGAGGACCGTTTCGTGGAGTGTTCATCGTAGGCCATTTCAATATTAATAACACTATATTAATATTACACTAGTTACCCTCCGGCTCGAAGGACCAATTGTAACTGAGGGGTACAATTCCCTGACTGTATTGTTAAGTATGGTATTATTAAACCACTACCTCTTGTACTTTAACTTCTGGCCATCCAGTACATGATATAAATATGATGAACACTTTCCCACCTGATGAAACGAAGTCCACACAAATGTACAAATCGAATATTTAATATAGCAAAAGGTATATACAACGTTCACTTGTTTACACTTATGATTTGAAATGCACTTGTATGGCAAATGAGTATTCGTAGGTAAATCAACATTGAATGTCCAATCTCTGGTTACGCAGGGAGTAAGTATACAACCTGTTTCTTTAGGAAACTATAGCGATGGTACTTAAATGATTATAGCTGGATACACTAAGGGGGGGGGGGTGTCCCGCTGGTTGTAAGCCAGTAGGAGGGGGGGGTTAGAGAAGCCGCTGGCGGTATCCCATCTGGCCGACGATTTCTTGGGAGAATTCAAAGTCTTGAACACGGTGCCCACAGAACCTCGGTCCGCAGACGAATACAGCTGGACCCTCTGGTGGACGGTAGCTGCCGGTCCACAACGGAGAGACGTGAGGCGACCTCACTGGTGTAGAGCGCCGTCTCACCTGGAGTCCTCTCCGGGGGGTAGTTCCAACACTCCGCAGTGTTGGCCGTTATCCATGGAATAATCAAAGCACCCAAAGCATAATCCAAGCCGTGGAAGGCTCGCCGTCGTCCGGGTAGAGTAATCCAATGTACAGGTCCAGTCGCCCTGGCCCGGAGCTCCTCGGATGCAAGCACCACTAGTGGTCTGCCCAGCCTGGTTAAGACTCCAGATAACGTCAGGAACGATGGGGGTACTGATAACTTTATAACTCTAACCGAACGATGCACCATACATAAATAGACTATTATTAGCTTAATAGAATACGTCCAACTCGACGGTATAGTGCCAAACTATGACTATTCAACTATTAATCCACACGATATCTCAATGCCTATTCTGAGGCCAAGTAGGCCTTACTGCACCACACGTGCGTCGTGGGTGAGGCTTTGCGTCTGTTACTCGGTTGGAGGGTAAAGAACTGGACTAAAAGAAAGTTCTACTTTACTTGCGCCATATATATATATGCGCTGTGAACAAATAGTACCATTCGTATTTCGCCAGACGTATTCCTACGCGGAACCGGGGCTTGCCACGACATGTTGGGCGGCACGATTGAACTTGAACCTAGGGGTATGGCTGCTGGCGCCAGGTTCTCGTCCAATGGTAGAATGAAACTATTATGGGCTGTTTAGTAGACTAAAGGGATATTCAGTGCATATTGTACAAGGAATATACAGGGGATATCAAACGATATACAAATACTATTTAAATATATATATATAAATAAATATATATATTCGGTTTAATCTGATCCTTCACAACAATAGGCAAGTTCAGAGTTGATATGGTATAGGTTGAGTATTGGCAACAGAGTTCAGAGTTGATATGGTATACTGTAGGTTGAGTATTGGCAACAGAGTATATGAAATGCTTTTTTCTGTTTTGCTCCTGAGAGTGTGCTAGATAAAAATAGATACGTATAAAATAGAAAGTCAAAAGTATGTAAACAAGTGTAAACAAAAGTGTTCAATATACATACAATATAGGCCTACAGGAGTAGAAAAAAATTTGCAACTGAGTTACAATAATACAGTACAATGCAGAAATGGGATGAGGTACAACTTAGGGTAAGGTGCAATGAGGTATGAGTTGTAGTGCAAATCTGTGTCTAAAGTGGGTGCCACAGTGAGTTATTTATTTAAAGCGAGTGTGTACGTGTGGATGTGTGTGCTGTGAGTGTATTTGATGGTTTGTTACATAGTGTTATTGTTGTTGAGCATCCTGATGGCCTGGGGATAGAATCTCCTGAGTCTCTCTGTGCTGGCCATGAGACTCCGGTATCGCTTGCCTGACCGCAGCAGTTCAAAGAGGCAGTTGTTTGGGTGGCTAGAGTCTTTGATTATTCTCTTAGCCATACCCCTGCAATGCTTGCTGTAAATGTCTTGGAGAGTGGGAAGCCCACCTCCAATTGTGCGGTCGGCTGAACGGGCCACTCTCTGTAGTCTGCTACGGTCTTGTGCGGTGCTATTCCCAAACCAGGAGGTGACATTGCCAGTCAGGATGCTCTCTATTGTACATCAATAGAAGTTCTTAAGGATCTTCTGACTCACTTTGAACTTCCTTAGGCGCCTAACGAAGTAGAGGCATTGCCGTGCCTTCTTGACTACACTGTCAATGTGTGTGGTCCATGTCAAGTCCTCGGATATGTGGACTCCGAGGTACTTAAAACTGTTCACTCTCTCAACCGGTGCCCCGTCGATGCTGAGGGGGCTGTAGTCCCTGACCCCCGACCTCCTAAAGTCCACAATCATCTCTTTTGTTTAGCTGACGTTCAGGGAGAGGCAGTTCTTCTGACACCACCGTGCCAGATCCTCTACCTTTTCCAGGTAGGCCCTCTCATCGTTTGCAGAGATCAGGCCCACCACTACTGTGCCGTCCGCAAATTTGATGATTGTGTTGTTGTTCCGCTGTGCCACACAGTCATTGTGTGTACAGCGAGTAGAGGAGGGGACTCAGAACACAGCCCTGGGGGGCCCCTATGTTGCCTGCTCTCACCACCTGGGGTCTTCCCGTCAGGAAGTCCAAGACCCACTGGCAGAGGTCATAGTTCAAGCCCAGGTCCCTGAGCTTGGCTACGAGTTTGAAGGGGACTATGGTATTGAATGCTGAGCTGTAGTCAATGAATAGGATTCTCACATAGTTCCCCTGCCTCTTGTCCTTGGTGTGTCATGTGTGTCATGCTCCACACATGATTGTGATATGTGTGCCCCACCGCTCTCCAGATATATTTTACAGCCCAGAGGTGCTTCTCAGATTAAGGCCCTGGATTAGAGCTGGCAGATTAAGATAGATTAGGCGGAGAGATGGTGTCAGATGGGCTGTAATCCCTCGTCGTGCCGGATGACAGAAGTACTTTGAGCAGAGACTCCTGGGGCGTCTCAATGCTTCCAACACTGATTGAGAGAGAGAGAGAGAGAGAGAGAGAGAGATAGAGAGAGAGAGAGAGAGAGAGAGAGAGAGAGAGAGAGAGAGAGAGAGAGAGAGAGAGAGAGAGAGAGAGGGGGGGGGGGAGGATAACAATAACAATTTCTTTCTTTCTCTCTCTCGCGCGCTTAAAGTCTAGGTCTACAATATGTCTGTCTGTCTTTCTCTCTCTCTCTCTCTCTCTCTCTCTCTCTCTCTCTCTCTCTCTCTCTCTCTCTCTCTCTCTCTCTCTTAAAGTCTAGGGGGCTTTCACAGGGAGAATTCACAAAGAATGGATTGTGCCCGCTAATAGCACCCTTAACTGCATGTGATTTGTGCCCGCTATTTGATCCGCCTTAACACTTTCAGCACCAGCCATTATCCACATCCTGTTCTCACGGCGCCACGCTAAAAGACAGTCACTTTCACTGTGCGTCACAATGTTTGCCGAGCTATATCTATATTCTATATTATAGCTATGGAGACAATACTATGGTCATTTGACAGTCACTATCTCCCGTCCAACAGGCACATTCAAAAAAATAAATTATGTATACATTTGCGCGTTATCCCGTGGTAAATATTGTATAGTTTCAGAGTGATCCGGGTTAATTCCTGAAAAGCTGAGTTATAGGGCGCTATGTGAATTTTTTTTTTTTGAAAAGTCATTGGCGTTTCTCGCTTGGACACGCTACTATTTCCAAATCAAATGTATATAATAGGTATTGTTTCATTATGAATGCATCAAATTGTTTTTTGATGCTCTGATCGCCAGTAACGGCATTCGTTTTTTTTTTTTTTTTTTTTTTTATATATATTTTTATTTCATTTTTTGGAAGAAAAGGCAGGATATATAATGCACATACAATGCACATACAATGCACATAAAAACATACATTTAAATTATTTGCCAATTACATGAATTGGCTTGCCCCTTGCCTCATTTAAAATACCAACCACCGTTGACAAAAAATAAATAAAATAATAATAATAATAATAATAATAATAATAATAATAATAATAATAATAATAATAATAATAATAATAATAATAATAATAATAATAATAATAATAATAATAATAATAAATAGTAACCCCCCCCCCAACCCACCCCGTCATAGGCCTGAGAAGAAAATTAATTGAACAAAAATTTCAACAAAGACCAAAAAAAAAAAAAAAAAAAACTAAAAGGAATTATACAGATTTAATTAGTTATGTCCTGCTAGCTATATATTGAAGGTCCTAACTTGATAGAGAATATGGTTCCAGCTATCTATTGTTTGATGTCTTGCCCCATTTAATCTAGCTGTAGAAAGCTCCATTGTTACAACATCAGCTAATAACTGTTTCCAGTGATTAAAGGGCAGAGAGTGTGGAGCTTGCCATCGCAGCGCCATTTTTTTTTTTGCAGCAGTACTTTCTGCCAGCCAAAATCGTCTCTGAACAATACTTAAAGAATCATCATCATTAAGGAGAAGTAATTTGGGACAACAGGGAATATGTTTTTGTAATACTTTAGATAGATAATTAGTTATCTGTTCCCAGAAACTTTTAACTGTGGGGCATTCCCACATCATATGTGTAAAAGTACCAGTAGTATTTAGAGAACAAAGTGTACAGTTTGGTGACATAGCACGTCTCATTCTATAAGCTTTCTGGGGGGTTAAATATGTTTTATGGACAAAATTGAAATTAATCTGCTGATGATTTGGGTTTCGTGATGCCATAGTAACTGTAACTGAGGGGTACAATTCCCTGACTGTATTGATAAGTATGGTATCATTAAACCACTACCGCTTTATGTACTTTAACTACTGGCCATACAGTACACGATATCTAAGTATGATGAACACTTTCCCACATATGAAATCAGGTCCACACAAAGGTATAAGTCAAATATTTAATATATAGCAAAAGGTACATATAATAGTTACTTATTACATTTATGATTTGAATGCACTTGTAAGGCAAATGAGTATTCGTAGGCAAATCAACACTGAATGTCCAATCTCTGGTTACACAGGAAGCACGTATACAACCTGGCTCTTAGGGAATTATAGCGATGGTCACTTAATGATTATAGCTGGATAATATACTGAAGGGGTCCCGCCGGTTGTAAGCCAGTAGGGGGGGTAGGAGAGCCGTCGGCTGTATCCCGTCTGGTCAACGATTTCTAGGGAGAGTCCAGGTACAGAACACAGTGCCCGTAGAACCTTGATCCGCAGATGAATACACTTGGGCTCTCTTGTAGACGATAGCTGTAGCTGTAGCTTTAGGTCCACAACGAAGAAGAAGCGAGGCGACCTCAGTCTGGTCTGAGCGCCGTCTCACCTTGGCTCCTCTCGGGGTAAATCCAACACTCACCGGTGTTGGCGATTATCCGCTCCACAAATCAAAGCACCAAAGCAAATAGATATTCCATGCCGTATAGGGCTCAGCAGTCGTCGGGGTAGGTAATTCAATGTGCAGGTCCACTCGTCCTCACCTAGAACTCCTCGGATGAAAGCACCACGCGTGGTCTGCCCAACCTGGTTAAGACTCTAGATAACGCGAGGAAACGATGGGGGTGCTGCTCACTTTAGAACTCTAACCGAACGATGCACCATACATAATAGACTATTATTACTTAATAGAAATACGGTGCCAAACTCTGGCAATTCAGCTATTAATTCGCACGAGGTCTCACTGCTATTCTAAGGCCAAACAGGCCGTACTACACCGCATGTGGTATCGTGGGGTGAGGCTTCACGTCTTGTTACTTAGTTGGGTAGAAGGGTAAAGGACTAAGAGGAATTCTACATTTTTTGCGCCATATTTATATGCACGGTGGACAAGTAGTGCCGCTCTGCTTTCGGTAGCCGTATTCCTGCGCGGAGCTGAGGCTAGTAAGGGCATGTCTCGTCGGTACCTTTGAACTTGAACGCCAGGGGCTTGTCCCTGGCGCCTGGTCCTTTTGTCCAATAAGAGAATGAACTATTATGGGCTGTAGTAGAACAAAGGGATATTCCGTGTATATGTACAAGGAATATACAAGGGATATCAAACGATATACAAATACTATTAAATATATATCCATAAATAAATATATATATTCGGTTTAATCTGATCCTTCACAACAGCCGCCCCCTAATTAGTCCCACCTAATTAGCTGAGCAGAGACAGATTAACCGCACTGTCCACTACTCAATGTCCGCTGTAAGGGTCAGTCAACTCACAAAGTCATAGGGTCATGGTCGTCATCAATAGTATCAGGGAGCCTTGGCAGTTCTATTAGCCTCGCCACGGGTCGGGTGTAAATCCGTCCTTGGACGAGCACTTCAGCTGCTCGGACCTTTCCATCGGCACCGGTGATCACTTTGCTTACGCGGCCAGCCGGCCACATAGCTCTGGGTAGTGACTGGTCGATGATCATGACGACTGTTCCTTCTGTCAAATTGTCTCTCTCTTTCACCCACTTCTGGCGGGTCTGTAGAGACGGTAGGTAGTGGAGTAGGAAGCTGTTCCAAAACTTGTCAGCCAGTACTTGACTGTACCTCCACATTCTTCGGCCGTTCGCTTCTTCAGGCCTGTACATTGTCTGTGGTAGTGCGGGGTCCAGCCGCCCCATCAAGAGGGTGTTGGGGGTGACTGGGTCGACATCTGCTACATCACTTGAGACGTAACCGAGGGGCTTTGAGTTCAATACTCCCTCGATCTCCGTGAGGACTGTCATTAGGACTTCTTCCGCCACAGTCTGGGCCCCAAGCACGGCGTACAGGGCTGTCTTTATCGAACGTACTTCTCGTTCCCAGGTTCCACCGAAGTGAGGTGCGTTCGGGGGATTAAACTGGAAGTCAATCTGGGATGGAGCGAGGTGGGTCTTAAGTTCTGGGCCCATAGCTTGGAAGCTCTCTCTCAGCTCTCTTTCTCCGCCTTTGAAGTTTGTCCCGTGATCAGACAACAATGTAGACGGTTTTCCTTTCCGTGATGTGAATCTTCAGAAGGCCATAAGGAATGAGTCTGTGCTCATGGTTGGGAGGAGTTCGATATGTATCGCTCTGGTGGTCATGCATTTGAATACAATACCCCACCGCTTCTCGGTTCCTCTTCCTCTCTTTATATACAGCGGGCCAAAACAGTCCATACCGGTGGAGTGGAAGGGCTTGTCGCCGAGTCGGAGGCGACAGGGAGGTAGGTCAGCCATCCGGGGTATACTGGGCTGCGCGCGCCACTTACGGCAGTCTAGACAGGTTCGCTGGAAGCGCCGCACTGCTTCTCTCCCTTGCAGTATCCAATAACGACGTCTGATCTCCGCGAAGACTCTCTCTGCCCCTGCGTGGTGCACATCCTCGTCGTATTTCTTTATGATCAGCTCTGTGACCTTGTGTCGGCTGTTCAAGACTATCGGGTACTTAACGTCATCCGGTAGGTCTGGGGCTCTCCGCAGACGACCACCCACTCTGATGAGATTATGGGCGTCGCTCTCGGGGGCCAGGTGAAGCAGTCTGCTGTCTGATGGGACGGGCTTTGCTCCCTGTAGACAGGCTAGCTCATCGGGGAACGAGTCTCTCTGGGCTCGTTGTAGTAGAAGGAGTTCTGCTTCTTCGTAGTCAGCTGCTGAAATGTCAGTTGTGGGCTGAACCTCTGGGTGGTGCCACAGAAATGTCTTTAGCTGCGCACTCTCTAGGGTGAGGCAATCGTCTAGAACCGGGTCTGTGGGGACGAGTGTGTGTGTCAACCCACAGAACATAGGTTTCTTGTTCTCTGCCTCCTCTTTGCTCGCCTCCCGTGGGATGGGTGTAGGCCACTCTTCTTCGGGGAGCTTGAGGAACTCTGGCCCGTCACTGTAGAGATTGGGACAGGTGAGGTCATCCAGGGACATTCCCCGGGTGATGACGTCAGCTGGGTTGTGTTTGGTGTCCACATACCGCCAGCTGGTTACTTCTGTTAACTCTTGAATCTCGGTGACTCTGACTCCCACGAAGACTTTGTATCTGCACGAATCAGACCGGATCCATGTGAGTACGGTCGTGGAGTCTGACCACAAGATTGTTCTTTGCACCGGGATGGTGAGTTCACGTTGGATTAACGTGGCGAGCTGCGCTCCTGCTAGGGCTGCGCAGAGCTCTAGGCGCGGGATAGATTGTTGCTTGCGTGGGGCTATTCTTGAGCGAGCCAGGATGAAAGCAGTATGTATTTCTCCTCCCTCCTCTCGGGCACGCAAGTAAGCCACCGAACCGTAGGCTACTTCGGAGGCGTCGCTGAATACGTGCAGGTCGATCTTGCATGTCTCTGGCCTCACTGTGGGTGGGAAGTAGCTGCGGCGTATATTAACACCTGGGAGTGAGCGGAGTTCCGTCTCCCACTCTCTCCATGTGGATGCAAGGTGTTCGGGTATGGGATCGTCCCAGCCCTGGTCTTTGTCCCATAGCGCTCTTACAATCATCTTTGCCCTGGTGGTGTAAGGTAGAATACATCCCAACGGGTCATATTGTCTGGCGAGTGTTCTGTATACACTCCGTCTGGTGGTCGGTATTGCCGTCGACCTTCCCTGCTCCTTGATCAGGGGTTTGTGTCTATAATGGAGCGAGTCTGTTTTGAAGCGCCAGACTAGTCCTAGTGTCATTTCTTGGGCTTCTCCTGGGATGGTCGCCATCCAGGTATCGCTGCTCGCGGCCTTGTCCTCGGGGGAGAGGCGGCGCAGTACTTGCGGGTCGCTGCTGGCCCACTGCCTGAGATCAAAGCCGCCTTTGATCAGGGAGGCGCGGAGCAGCGCACGACGTCGCCAGTTAATTTTCTTTGTGTCCCGCTGTGATTCGCTTGTTAATCTCAGCGCGGTACACAGCTTCTTGAGCGGGGTCTTTGGCTAGGCGCCGCTCGGTGTTCAATAGATACCGCTCCGTCGCCTCTTTTGTAGCACGGAAGGGGGGCATTCCCTCTCGCCTCAGGAGTGGAGTTGCGTATCTCATCACTCCGTTGACGTTGACTCTCTTTGTCCCGTGCTCGAGGAGGGCTATAGCGTAGATATCTTCCTTAGAACGAATGTCTTTCTTTTCGTTCTTAAAGGGCATTGTCTCTAGTGTCCATAGCCTCTCGACATGCTGCAGGAGTGTGGTGTCTCCTTCTGTCACTCTGGAGTGGAGGCAGCTAGTGGCTGCTGTTCGGTTAAGAGACTTGGCGAGGGGGCCTTGTAATGTCCATCCTAGGCGGGTCTCGACTGCTGCAGGGCAACCTCTGGGTCCTGTATGGACCCGGTCTATCGGGACTATGAGGTCTGCATGGTCGGAGCCTATCAGCAGGGTCGGGGTGGCACCGTCTATGAGCGGTATAGGTAGTTGACGCAGGTGCACATATTTCTCCATCAGCTTGGCGATGGGGTAGGTGTACTGCGATAGTCCTATTTCTTGGCTGGTGAAAGCATTAGTAATACTGTACCGTCTCTCTGGCTGCCCGCTTGCTGCGATAGTGAAGGAGACATTCTCGCCCTTTATCGTCTTTAGATCTCTTCTTATTGTCCGAATCGTCATCTGGTTCTCGCTCCCCCGCAGCCCCAGCTGGGCCGCAGCGGACGCGAGGAGAAGGGTCTTCTCTGACCCGTCGTCAAGGACGGCGTAAGTGTCCATGACCTTATCTTGGTAACTCAGTGTTACACGGACCACCTTTAAGAGCACCTGGGCGCCGCTGCTGCTAGCGGGGTCAATGTACATAACACTTGCCTTTGTGCTGTTGGATGGTGCAGGCTTTCTTTTGTTACTGTCGTGTAGGACATCCAGATGGGCTCCGTCACACCGACTACACCTCTTCTTTAGGCGGCACTCGGCTGCCATGTGACTGCGCGCACATCGGTAACAGCGCCTGTTGGACTTTATCCACTGACTTACTTCTTCAGCGGTCATCTTCTTGAACTGGTCACATTGTGACAACCAGTGTTCCTTCTCGCAGTACGGGCACACCATCTTCCACTTCTCTTTCGTCGAGGGGGTACTGTGGTTCTTGCTGCTCGGTACTGATTCTGATTGGTGCATGACAGTCACCGATCTTCGGCCATCGTTTACTCTCCTAGGTCCCTCTCTGGAGCTTGGCGTGCTCCGCACGAACGTATCCAGCCGTAGGCTGCTGACTTCTCTCGCCAGGAAGTCGGCTAAATCTAGGAGGGATGGCTCGGGACCGTTAGGATCACGGTGGTCTCTTTGCCGCCTGAAGCGCTCCTGTCGGGCGGGCGGCAGCTTCTCTAAAATCCTCTCGACGTTCGAGTTTGCGTATAGTTCGTGCATACCCTTTTCTCGTTGCGCCCCCAGCATCCCTACCAGGGATTGTACTTTTATAGACAGGTCGTCTAGTGAGCGATTGTCTGTTGCTGGGGGTAGGCGGTCAATATGCCTTATCTCCTGTATTACGTAATCCCATATACGTCCATATCTCTGGTCCAGCGCTGCTAGAGCCGCGGTGTATGGGGTCGTAGAGGTGGCATAGGCCAGCGCTATGTTGTGCGCTCGGGGCACTTTCAGGTGCTTCAATAATATTGCATACTTGTGGCGTTCATCAGCGACATCCACCATCATTGTCTCTAAGCACATCCGGAGCTCCGTGTACTGTGCTCGATTCTCATGGGTGAAGTCTGGAAACGTTGGTGTGCCAATGTATGACGCCATGGATGGCTGGCACATCGGTGAGCGTTGGAAGAGAGGCCTCCTGGGCGAGTCTCTTCTTACGCCTCTCGGTGGGCTGGTACTGGCAGGGTACCATGGCCCGCTGGTCCAGGTGCTATTCCTCGGGACTGGTCGTGCGTCATGCTCACCCGTGAGTCGAGTCGGGGGTCTGTAGCGCAGAGCCGCGGGGGTATAGCCTGGGCTGTATTGGACCTCCTGGTCCTGTGGAGTAATGTGCTGCTGTCGGGCTTGACTCTCCTCTTCTCCCTCTTCTTCTTCTTCTGCCAGGTCACCTAGATCCTGTAGTCGTCTATTTAGCCTCTCCGCGGTGTCCGCTGTTCCTTCCTTGTAGCTGGGTCTCACTTGGACCGGTCGGGGAATGAGTTCGGAGGGGGGTGTAGACTCTCTCTGGTGGTCGAGTTCAAGGTCGCCTGCTCGGTTAGGGGAGGGTGCCCTTGACGTGTGTCTTGACGAGGCTCTGGAACCCCTTGTGGAGGGAGGGGGTGTTGCCCTGGTGATCAGCTGCTCCATTAGCTGCGCTTGTAGTCTGTCGCGCTCGGCTTGTAGTCTGTCGCGCTCGCCTTGTAGTCTGTCGCGCTCGGCGTCGCGCTTGGTGAGATCTGCTTCTCTTTGGGCACCGGCAGCGGCACGCTGGGTGTCGGCCCGGTCTCTTGCCATATTCTCTTCCGTCTGAAGGCGTCTCAGCTCCAGGCGTATGTGCTCTTCTTCGCTCCGTTGCTGCGCTTGGAGTTGTTCGCGCTCGCTAAGCGTCTGTGCTTGGAGTCGATCGCGTTCACCCTGAAGTCGATCGCGTTCACCCTGAAGTCGATCGCGTTCGGTAGAGGCTGTCAGGCTGGCGAAGAACGCCTGTGACAGCATCCTCTCCGCCTCGCTGGGGGAAGACGCTTGTAGAGGTGAGCCGCTCCTGGCTGTACCCGTTGGGGATGCGTTCTCCTGCGGGGAGTCCTGGAGCTCTATCTCCTCGGCGCTCTCCTCATCTTGTTCCGTGCAGAGTTCCGTCTCTGGAGGATTGTCTTCCTCCCGGAGCTCTGGGGGGACTACTTCTTCGGTATTGGCGGGGGGTAAAGTCGTGTCAGTTCCCTCCTGGTCCCCACCGTGAGCTTGGTCAGTTACATTAGAACCCACTAGGGCCTCTGTGGTCGGGGTATCCTGGTTGATAGGGTCGGACATAATTTTACTTTCTACTTTTACTGCGTTTACTGTTTGTAGAAGGCTAGGTAGTTTACTGACAGCGTAATCCTCTAAGTACTGAGGTGGCTGTCGTCTACGTTGCGGGCGTTCTACTTTAGGAGGACCGTTTCGTGGAGTGTTCATCATAGGCCATTTCAATATTAATACCACTATATTAATATTACACTAATTACCCTCCGGCTCGAAGGACCAATTGTAACTGAGGGGTACAATTCCCTGACTGTATTGATAAGTATGGTATCATTAAACCACTACCGCTTTATGTACTTTAACTACTGGCCATACAGTACACGATATCTAAGTATGATGAACACTTTCCCACATATGAAATCAGGTCCACACAAAGGTATAAGTCAAATATTTAATATATAGCAAAAGGTACATATAATAGTTACTTATTACATTTATGATTTGAATGCACTTGTAAGGCAAATGAGTATTCGTAGGCAAATCAACACTGAATGTCCAATCTCTGGTTACACAGGAAGCACGTATACAACCTGGCTCTTAGGGAATTATAGCGATGGTCACTTAATGATTATAGCTGGATAATATACTGAAGGGGTCCCGCCGGTTGTAAGCCAGTAGGGGGGGTAGGAGAGCCGTCGGCTGTATCCCGTCTGGTCAACGATTTCTAGGGAGAGTCCAGGTACAGAACACAGTGCCCGTAGAACCTTGATCCGCAGATGAATACACTTGGGCTCTCTTGTAGACGATAGCTGTAGCTGTAGCTTTAGGTCCACAACGAAGAAGAAGCGAGGCGACCTCAGTCTGGTCTGAGCGCCGTCTCACCTTGGCTCCTCTCGGGGTAAATCCAACACTCACCGGTGTTGGCGATTATCCGCTCCACAAATCAAAGCACCAAAGCAAATAGATATTCCATGCCGTATAGGGCTCAGCAGTCGTCGGGGTAGGTAATCCAATGTGCAGGTCCACTCGTCCTCACCTAGAACTCCTCGGATGAAAGCACCACGCGTGGTCTGCCCAACCTGGTTAAGACTCTAGATAACGCGAGGAAACGATGGGGGTGCTGCTCACTTTAGAACTCTAACCGAACGATGCACCATACATAATAGACTATTATTACTAGGGATGTCCCGATCCGATCACGTGATCGGAATCGGCGTCGATCACGTGCTTTTCAGAGTATCGGGGATCGGGAAAAAATAATAATAAAAATCGGCAGTCAAAAAAAAAAAATTTTTATTCAACAAACATGACCATGTCCACGTCTTAAACTCATACGGAGGCCTTAGTTTTGGTTTTAAATTACATAATATATCATCATTAATGTATTTATTGTCACACAGAGCAGAATAATTATCCACAACAAACACATTCCCCTTTAATTTTCACCGTTGCAACAAACATTCCCTTTAATTTAGACGCTACACGCTACACGCGAGTCGCGACCACATCACAACAACAACACGTCGCTCCCGAAACACGGTTAATATCCACTGACTTGAGCAGCTAGACTTAATGTCAGAGGTTTGGAACTAAGCATTTAAAAATAGAAAGTCAAGCCAGTTGCAATGTTTGCAAGGAGGAGATTCCGCGTGGAGGAAAAACTCATGAAGCAGCAGGCTGGAGGCGAAGTTTTCAAACTAACTTTTCAACAGGAGGATAACGTTACGTGACTTTATCGTCGGCGTTTCAGACCAGAATGGACCATTACGTAAGTCGAACACTAAATGTATACTAATGTGCAAACATATATTGAAACTTTTAATATTTCTCATATGAAGCAGAAGCACATTTCTCAGGGTGAATGTAATAACAAACGCCTCCGCGCTCGCGCCCCGGATATAGGCAACAGATGGGCTTGTCTCACTCTGCCAGTTTCTGACAAAAATGCGTCAAAATTGATTACTAATGTGAAAGATCGGATCGGAAACGATCGGATCGATAGATATTTAAAATCATATGATCGGGATCGGATCGGAAGCAAAAAAAGGCGATCGGGACATCCCTAATTATTACTTAATAGAAATACGGTGCCAAACTCTGGCAATTCAGCTATTAATTCGCACGAGGTCTCACTGCTATTCTAAGGCCAAACAGGCCGTACTACACCGCACGTGGTATCGTGGGGTGAGGCTTCACGTCTTGTTACTTAGTTGGGTAGAAGGGTAAAGGACTAAGAGGAATTCTACATTTCTTGCGCCATATTTATATGCACGGTGGACAAGTAGTGCCGCTCTGCTTTCGGTAGCCGTATTCCTGCGCGGAGCTGAGGCTAGTAAGGGCATGTCTCGTCGGTACCTTTGAACTTGAACGCCAGGGGCTTGTCCCTGGCGCCTGGTCCTTTTGTCCAATAAGAGAATGAACTATTATGGGCTGTAGTAGAACAAAGGGATATTCCATGTATATGTACAAGGAATATACAAGGGATATCAAACGATATACAAATACTATTAAATATATATCCATAAATAAATATATATATTCGGTTTAATCTGATCCTTCACAACAGTAACATTTCCCCAAACTCTGGTCCAATTGATAGAGTGATGGTGTTCTAATCCCAATTCTGTGCTCCACGATTGGATAACAGGTATTAACGAAGTACATCTTTGTGATAGATCTTTATAAATTATAGAGACTTGTCCTTTGGAGAGACCTGCAGTTTTTTTAGAGAAAGTAATTAACGGGTGAGTAGTTGGTTTGGTCCATGGAACTCCATAGGCTCGCATAGCCGAGCGGAGCTGTAAATATAAAAAAAAGGAGGTGCCAGGTAAGTTATATGACTCTTTCAGATCTGAGAATGTTCTTAGACCATTGTCCTCCATAACATCGCCAAGTACATGAATGCCACAGTTGGACCATGATTGAGCTACAAAACTGCGGCCTCCGCTAAGCAAAAACGGGTTATGAAATAAGGGAGTCTGTTCATGCCACTTAGTATCCCAATTAAGTAACTTTTCATATTTGCGCCATAAAGATATGGCATGCGCTATTATCGGACCATAACGTAATCTACATTGCTTTAGTGAAATATCTGTAAAGACAATGTCTTGTAAACGAATCGGCGCCATAATATGTTTTTCAATATTAAGCCAGGGGGCCTCAGAATTTAAATTAAACCAACTCAACAGAGGACGAAATGATAACGCTTGAAAATATAACTTAAAATTTGGCACAGTTAAACCACCAGTTAAACCACGGCATTCGTTTTTGAACACCACACACACTGATCGGCTGGATCGATATGAAATCATTGTAGGATCAAGGTGGAATTGACGTCAGATAGTCCTTACCTTTGATCGGGGTTATTCCAAAAAGAATATTCCAATTGTCTGATCACGATTTCCAGTATTGATGTCCATCTGGTCCCGGACATAATTTGGCACAACTTATGGATCGAGTGTGCTAGACGCGTTTCAAGTTGCTTGGGTGAAGCGTTATACTTGCCTGGACCAAAATTCTCCACCCGGACGACATTAGATGTGACACACAGTCTGGAACAGGGTTTCAAAGGGTGGGCGATACTGCCACCTAGCAGGATCTGGCCAGTACTGCACTCTCGGGGTCTCAGTATGACTTTCAGCGGTAACATATAGGTCCGTGAGTGTAATATTGATATTAAAATCGAATAAAAGAAAAAACGATCTAAAAAGGTAATTACGTTTTTGGCACCCAGCGGTTGGCGAGGAAACACGTAATATTACGTGATTGGCCGTGAATGAGTTAAGGACCTATTTGCTAAAGATATTGCGCAAATGATATACTAGCACAAACACGCCCATACGGTGTGCAAATTGCTGGTTCGCAGAGCAGTTTGCTCTCACAATTTGCATATTTGCTGAAATGGTAAAATAGTATAAATACTGCCCATGCAACAGTATGCATGTCCTAGGACAATCGCGAATTGGAAGTCCTGACGGATCAATACTGTAGCTCTTCGTTTCTATAACAGATAGACATAACCAGTGATGCCACAGATTACTTGTAAAAGTAATCTGATTACTGATTACTGATTACTCCTTTAAAAAGTAATCTAAGTTACTTTACTGATTACTTGATTATCAGAGTAACTTAGTTACTTTGAAAGTAACTAGGTTACGAAGTCGTCGTCGTTCCCCCAACAGTTTTTTTTTAAACGCTTTATTGAAAGTGCATAAATTGTTTTTAACTTGTTTCTCTGCACATAACGTAAATTGTTAAACTAGTGCTTCAGCTTCTGTACCATCAAGTATGGTAAAGCAACAGTCTATGATGCTCACAGCATTAGAGCAGCCAGCCAGTGGTTTTACAAAACCAGTGTATCACATCTAACAAATGCAGGCTGAACTATTATTTCAATTATATCAACTGTAACTATTAAATTGTTTTTATAAATGTCTCTCTATAAACATACAATCAGTCTCTCTTTAACATGTAAATTAACTGTAAATCTGGCAAATAAGAGCTTTTGCTCTGCCACCATCAACCCTCCTGTACCTAGTCGAAGCGTCGGCTAGTGTTGTGATTCCAGATGCTTTCAATGCAATTGGATGTGCTGTTTTTAGCGGTAGACAGTATTTTGTTTCCTCCGCCGTAAAGTAGTGACTGAGGCTACGTTTAGACAAGCGTTTTGGGGTGGAATTCTGAACAGAAACCGCAAAAGTCATCTTGCGGTTTGGTTCACTTTTAATTTTGCCAAGCGTTTTGGGGTGGAATTCTCCGACTACGGAGCCCTGCTGTCACACGATTGGCGCATATGTCACATGACGTGCTGTGAAGACCCGCCCTACTCTGCCTCTGATTCGCAGACTGTGGATGGGGAATGTGATTGGACCAAAGCAGAGTCACTCAGACAGAGGGACCAGTCACGCCGCGGGACACATTCTTGTATTTAACCCTTTCACTGCCACACCACGTCACTCCCAAAAGAAAAACAGCTCAAAATGTATTTTTGACTGTCGAAAACGAAATAAAATACTGCATTCCGCCTGCATTATGAATTTATGATGAGATAGTAACGAAATAGTAATGCACAGCCACTTGGACAAGTAACTGCAATCAGATTACTGGCTTTTAAAGATTAACGCGTTAGATTACTATTTTCGGGGGAAAGTAATCAGATTACAATAACGCGTTACTTAGTAACGCGTTACTGGCATCACTGGACATAACAGTATTTTTCACCATTTGTATTTTGTTTATTTCATAATGTATAGAGCTTTCTTAATTAGTATTTTCATGACACAATTACATCCTTTGTTTTTGTCACTATATTTTGTCATTGCATTTGTCATCCCCAAATAAAAGATTTTGAGCAGACCTGTCCATGGTGCTGCTGAATCTTTCGACCAAAGTTAGGCACTGTGCCAGTGAAAATATTTTCTGATTTAGGAATATTTTTTGAGTGAGAAATGAAGTTGTATTTAATGTTTAGTTAAGAGAATAGAACCCGCATTCTCATATACTCCAGAATAAACTTTTCATTGACCGTGTTTCCAGCGTCTACAATATACAAGATGTGACCTTTCCTTCTGTAAAGTGTCCATAAGTGTGAGCGTGTGCAGCATGAGTGTGTGTGTGCTCATGTTAAAGTGGCTGCTAGTGTGTGAGCGTGTACAGTGTGTGTGTTGTGTGTGTGCTCATGTGTGCTTGTGCGTGGAGAGTACAGTGTTCTAGACTCTGATGGCCTGGGGGAAGAAGCTGAGCCGAAGTCTCTCTGTCCTCGTTACTGGTGTTCGCAGGCGTTTGCCTGACCGCAGCAGCATGAACAGGCTGTTGTTGTTGGGGTGGTGAGGGTCTTTCATTATCCTGCAGGCTCTGGATTTGCACCTCTTGTTGTATAGGACCTGCAGGGTTGGTAGTGCAATACCCGTGGTACGCTCGGCTGAGCGCACCACTCTCTGTAGGGCCTTCTTGTCCTGTGCCGTGCTGTTGCCATACCAGGCAGTGATGTTTCCAGTCAAGATGCTCTCTACAGCTCCGGAGTAGAAGGACTGGAGTCTACTCCTCATGGACCTGATGAAACGTTATAAATGAGTGTGCGGGTTCTATTCTGTGCGTAGGTTATTTTTCTTACTTTTCATTTAATATTTGGTCGTAGGCCTAATGATGTAGGCCTATTTGTATCTTTGGTCACACAGGTGGAATTCGACAACTTTATTTTGTTGCAGAGACAGCAAAGCATATCATGTGAAATAATGTGTGACTATGTTTTGCCTGACATGTCTGCCCTCATCTGCTCGCACATGAGGCAGGTGAAAAGGTGGCTCCTAGTCGGAGTCTTCATTTCCTGTTATGGTTTGATACCAACCCCAACAGCACGGCACAGACAGGTAGTTCAGAGTTAGCCAAAAACCAGGGCGTATTTATTTACAAAACAGAGAGAGAGATAATGTCAACAAGACGAGCGAACGGAATACAATGCAGTCCAGAATTGTTTAGCTGAGTCAGTAACAACAACAAGCGGCTCCTCTTCAGTGTTACCCAAACACACAAAACAGAAAGGTCCCGAGTCCAGGAAAATGCGAGAAAAACAGAGTATCCAAAAAAAGTACGTTCCAAAACTCACCAAGGCGCAATTGCGCAAAGCGGTCTATGAGGCAGAGATCCAACGGATGGCAGAGAAAAGCAACAGCGGCGACTTCCATAGACGTCCTGGAGAAAAACAGACGAGGTACAACACGGGAGGAAACAAGCTGCAGCCAGTGGTAATCCAAAACGACCCGACACAGAACGTTAGGAACACCAGAGTATATAAAGGGCTCCACCGAGCTGATTAGAACTCACTTCAGGTGCGCAAGGGTAATTGGTACCTTGAAGCGTGCGGAATCGGACCAATCCTCACATTTCCATGCTCCTCAGGATGCAGATCCACATCCATGGGTAGACCGGCTCTATGGCAATGTTGTGCAGGATGCACCACACTTTGCCCCACCGCTACGATCCAGGCATCTAAACCGATGCCAAATGTGCGCTCGATCACACCGCCCATTCTGATGTGACATGTGAGCTCGATTGTACGCCGCCTCTCCAATGTTGGCAGGATTACGCACGGGAGTCATCAGCCATGGCTGGAGTTGGTAGCTGCCATCACCTATGATACAAAAGCACATACTTTCCCCCCACACATTTGCAATGAATATTACAGCACAAACGTATGGGGGTACATTTCTATAAAAAATAAACAAACGCAAAAGTAGAATCCACAATCGTAAAAAATATCCACACACACACACCTCTCAATTTGTGTTTCGTAAATCATAAGGACACACTTGATCTGCTTAGATCTACGTACGGAATTCTAAGGACACGCTTGATCAGCTTGGAGTTACGTAAGGAATTTTGAGACAAATATTTCGCGTTTTTCCTCGTGTGGATTCGTGTGTGAAGCTTCTTCTTCTTCTGCGCTACCGAACACGGCCCGATGTGTTTTCGGCTCATGAACGCTACAAGTGGCCAAAATCGCACATTGGCTAGGGTGACGTCATGAAATGGTGCAGTGCTGGGCTGTGTTCCGTGTTGGCTTTTTAAGGAACGATGTCAACAAAACGGTATCTTATTACCGCTTTCCTCCCGACAACAAAGAGAAGAGAAGGTGGCTGAAGTTGATACGGTAAGTTTGATCTCAATGATAAACAATAACAGTTAACAGCTAGGTAGGCTAAACAGGCTATTGCCAGGCTAGGCTAACGTCAGGCTAGGCTAACATTAGGTACTAGTTATGTAACGTTAGCTACGTTAACTAAATGTAACGTTAGTTTACAAAACATTACCTGTATATATAACGTTGAGGCAAAAATTATAAAGTGTGTGTGTATGTGTTTTGGTGGACATTGGACCGCAAAGCAGAAAATGCATTGCAGTTACAGTAGCTAAATAGTTAGCTTCTTTGTCAAACCGAATTTATCACTCTCGTTTCCAGAGCTGATAACGTTATTGTTAAGTCGCTATCTTGTGATGGTCGTGGTGTGAATTACCTCTAAATTAACCCTTTTCTCGCCAATGACGTGTTACCACGTCATTCCTCGCCATGCGTAATCTGCCAATGACGTTTTACAGCGTCTTTGAGATCAATATTTCAAATTTCTGTCATGGTATTCATATTTCACCCACGGATCCTTGACTGGTGCTGTAGATCTCCGCTCAACTCTCCAACGCTTCAATACCGCCACCTGGTGGCCGATCGGCGAGTTGCAACCGGATGTCGATAATTGTGACGCTAGAGGAGGTTCTAGTTCTACAATATGTCTGTCTCTCTCCCTCTAGAGGAGGTTCTAGTTCTACAATATGTCTGTCTCTCTCCCTAGAGGAGGTTCTAGTTCTACAATATGTCTCTCTCTCCCTAGAGGAGGTTCTAGTTCTACAATATGTCTGTCTCTCCCTCGAGGAGGTTCTAGTTCTACAACATGTCTGTCTCTCTCCCTAGAGGAGGTTCTAGTTCTACAATATGTCTCTCTCTCCCTAGAGGAGGTTCTAGTTCTACAATATGTCTGTCTCTCTCCCTCTAGAGGAGGTTCTAGTTCTACAATATGTCTGTCTCTCTCCCTAGAGGAGGTTCTAGTTCTACAATATGTCTGTCTCTCCCCCGAGGAGGTTCTAGTTCTACAATATGTCTCTCTCTCCCTAGAGGAGGTTCTAGTTCTACAATATGTCTGTCTCTCTCCCTAGAGGAGGTTCTAGTTCTACAATATGTCTCTCTCCCTCGAGGAGGTTCTAGTTCTACAACATGTCTGTCTCTCTCCCTCGAGGAGGTTCTAGTTCTACAATATGTCTCTCTCCCTCCCCCATTTCTCTCTCCCTAGAGGAGGTTCTTTTAGAAGCCTATCCCAGTGATTGCTTACCAAGTCCCCTCAAAGGACATTTTTGCACCAGTGTTTTTGTTTAGAAGAGATTGGCACCAGTCTGTTAGCAACAATACTGCAGGTCACTGGGGTATGGAAACCATTTCCCTCAACATCACATCAATAACCTATTTTCCATTTAGTTCTACTAGCTCTCGTGATGGTAATAAAATGTAATAGAACAGTTTGAAGTAACTCATGTGTGTGATTTTGAGAGAAGTGGTTTCATCATACCCCATTGACTTGCACTAGCATGGCAGACAAATGCTAACAGGAGGCTGGTCGCTAATGGGCTGATCCAGACCCTTGAATCACCCACTTCTGCCTCTATCTATTATCTATCAGAATTACCATAATAATAATTATATGATTCAGTTCAGGCCATTCTGGGGTCTGTTCCTTTATTGTCAGAGATCTGTAATGTAATTAAATGTAATGTTAATGTTGGGGATCTGTAATGTAATGTAATGTTAAAGGTCCCATGTTTTGCTATTCCTTTCACTATTTGGGCAATGTTACACAATTCCTGTGAGTCTATGGAACACATCTGTAAGTTTTTTTTATTTTTAAATGCATTGTTTTGTATTTCTAATCAAGTACTCTAAAGCAGCATTTTTCCACTTCAAGATTTCAAGCTGTTTTGGGCTGGGCTCCGCCCATACTCGCAAAGTGCTTTGAGTGACAGTCACCCACAGTCTGCACTGGCAGACAGAGAGAGACATAGAGAGATTGATGGGGATACTAATTAATTTCGGCGCGGGGGGCATAATCCCACGGGACAATGCATTGATAACTTGTTTCAAATGACAATATATACCCCTGTGAATATTATTGCACGGATCGGAATATGGGCGCGCGCATCAGTGGCGGCCCGTGGATTCTTCTCACTAGGGGCGCTATACCAAACATTTTGCAAACATGTACAAGGCAGGCACGCATTGGCGAATATTATCACCATTGCCATCGATCAATATATGATCACAGTAGTCAATGCAACCACGTTTCCAATAGCCCAACACAACACGCACAGCTCTCTCTCTCTCTCTCTCTCTCTCTCCTCTCTCTCTCAGATCTATTCAATAATAAACACATATGTATATCTCGTCATTTTAAACAAGTTACCATTCATTGTCTGAGTGGTTATGCCCCACTCGCGGCGAAATGAGAGAGAGAGAGAGAGAGAGAGCGAGAGAGAGAGAGAGAGAGAGCGAGAGAGCGAGAGAGAGAGAGCGAGAGAGCGAGAAAGAGAGAGGAGAGAGAGAGAGAGAGAGAGAGAAGAGAGAGAGAGAGAGAGCGAGAGAGAGAGAGAGAGAGAGAGAGAGAGAGAGAGAGAGAGAGAGAGAGAGAGAGAGAGAGAGAGAGAGAGAGAGAGAGCATCATCGCAACTATACCTTGTTAAGTTGAACGCACAGTGGTCCAGCAGGGCAGAAGGGCTTGATAAAGTATATCCACTCCACTCCACTGTCCAGACTGTGTTGATTGTCCATTGTCCATGCATGTCCAGTTGTCCACACTGCATCCATATAGCTTGTTGTTAGCCAACAACGGCAACACGTACTGTGAAGAGCTGTGTCTTTGCCCATTTCCTCGTCAAACAGCCTGCAAACTACCTGGCATTCTATCGCCCTGCTCTAAGACAACTCTAACCTTAACCAACTTTGAAAGAGTGCCTAAGCTTAGTTAACCGTCGAAAGAACTTGCCTTCACGCTCTAGACAAATAGCTGCATCTCACAACAACACAGTCTACCTACAAACCAACCTAGAAGCTAGAAAATGGTGTTGGCCAATCAGAGAGAACGTCTCCGCGAAATGCGGCTAAGGGAAAAAAATGCTGCTACGGAAAAAAATGATAGACGCTGCTGCTTAGACCGCTTCAAATCGCGCCCGGCTTCCATCATAAACATCATATTTCAACGCACAACGCGTTAGGCACTGATTGGCTGCGACGGATACAGCGATGAAACAGTGACGCGCACTCAGAGCGCTAATGCGTCTAGCCCGAGAGAATACGGCAGGAGAAATGCGGCTAAGGTAATGGAACGTTCTTAGGAAAACGATTATTAATATTTTATATTTTAACGTTATATTGTGCATTGGAAACACAAACATACTTAAAATGAGTAAATATTATTCATTTTAAACATGTTTATTTTATTTTTAGGGGTCTACAATAAAAATAAAACATTTTCTTCTTCTCCTGGTCTCTTTACCAGGGGGGGCGGCGCCCTAGCGCCCCCAGTGGCAGCCGCCACTGGCGCACATGGGCGCGTGCGCAATGATATTTTGCAGCAGGTTGACAGTGATATGCGAGTGCTCCCGACTGCGTGTGTGTTTCCCCGCGAGCGTGGTCGAGAGTGTGTGTGGGATGCTCCGTGTCCCTCTATCTCTCTCTCTCCCTCTCTCTCTCGCTCGCTCGTTCTCTGCTCTCTCTGTCGGCACCCGCGCCACGTCAACCCGTTTGAGTAAGTGTCAGTATTTCCACTTGCTCTTTTGTTGAGTGTGCTACTACAACCATAGAGGGGGCGTTAGTTATGCAGATGAGAATTCTTGGATGTCACAGGTACGCGAAATTCAGAATAGCTTAGTTCAGTGAGGGAGGATCTCGTGAACTTGAGACTGGACTGATGAGCCAAAATGAGACACAGACCCCATTGATACAACCCCACATTGCTAAAAAACAACAACAATGCTAAACACTGGAAAAGGCCATTTATAAGACACAGGACTTTTAATGTTGGGGATCTGTAATTTAATGTAATGTAGGAACTGCATGTCTTTTTCTCTGCACTAGCTTGGCTACTGCTAACACACCAGACCTTGACTCCAGGGTGTTTGACCACATCCAGATTATAGCAGGTCCAGACCCACAGATCACTTGAACTAAATCACAGACTTATGGAATTTGAAAAAGGGCAGAAGTGTGTTATTCGTTCAATTATCAGGCTGCTGATTTGACTGAACACAGGCACGAAAAACATTTGGGATTTTCATAGAGGGACTGTGGTCGGTTATTAATAGCATAGAACCTTCCCTGTCTCTCTCTCTCTCTCTCTCTCTCTCTCTCTCTCTCTCTCTCTCTCTCTCTCTCTCAGTGAAAAAACAGAATAATGAGAGTGTGAGTATCAAGAATAAACAGCAGATACCTAACTGTACTTGTTGAGACACACACACCCACAGGCACACACACACACACACAGAGGATCTGTGTGATCTCTCACACCTGCTCTGCACCTGCTTCTCCAAATGTGTGGTTTTGCAAAATTGTGTTTGTTTCTGACACCTGTGTGTGTGTGCGTGTGTGTGTGTCGTTTTGTGACTGATTGTGTGCGTGTGACTTTGACTCTGTACGCGTGTGTGTGTGTGTGTCTGTCTGTGCAGGATATCCACCAGAGCAGGCGGTGCATGAATCACTGGCAACAGTGAGAGAATATCTAGACGAGCATCACGACAAGGTGAGTACTTGTTTCTGTGTGTGTGTGTGTGTGTGTGTGTGTGTGTGTGTGTGTGTGTGTGTGTGTGTGTGTGTGTGTGTGTGTGTGTGTGTATATGTATTGTATGTGTATGTATGTATGTATGTATGTATGTATGTATGTATGTATGTATGTATGTATGTAGTATGTATGTATGTATGTGTGTGTATGTGTGTGTGTCTGCATGATTGCTCGTTCCTCCCTCCCATTTCCTCGAGGTATTCCTTCTTTCACAGCTGTTGTTTTTGTTTTCAGCAGAGAGAGGAGGGTGCACGGAGACACACACACACATACACACGCGCACACACACACACACACAGTCACACTAAACACACACACACAGTCACACTAAACACACACTCCCAGACTTCTAACTCACATGCTCATGGCCAAGTCTGTTTTAATTGGTTCCTTGTGGGACTAGAGTCGACGAACACACACAGCCTGTCACACACACAAAGTCTAAACACACATACACATAACACACACAGTCACAGACACATACACAATACACACACTACCTCTCTCTCTCACTCATTCACTCAATCACTCACTCACTCACTCATTCACTCACACACGTACAATCTATCTATCTCTGTCTCTCTCCCTCTTTCTCAGTCAGTCACATACACACACCCCAGAGAGA
Organism: Notolepis coatsorum; assembly: GCF_963971535.1. Classification (NCBI taxonomy): domain Eukaryota; kingdom Metazoa; phylum Chordata; class Actinopteri; order Aulopiformes; family Paralepididae; genus Notolepis; species Notolepis coatsorum. Next base: position 68,239,750 of record NC_140180.1, on the reverse strand, counting down.
GAGAGAGAGAGAGAGAGAGAGAGAGAGAGAGAGAGAGAGAGAGAGAGAGAGAGAGAGAGAGAGAGAGAGAGAGAGAGAATAGATGATTGGAGGGAAGGAGAAGACTGTGTGTGTTCTGCTCGTTGGGAACAGCTACTCAGTGCTCTTCCTCCTTTTTAATTCTTAATCCTTTTGCTCTCATTCTCTTTTTATTTCTCTCTCTCTCTCTCTCTTCTCTACCTTTCATCCCTCGTCCCTCTCCTCAGTTTTAGTTTCTTCTTTGATCCTCTCTCTCTCTCCCTCTTTCTTTCCCTCCCCCTCCCTTCTCTCCCCCTCCCTTTCTCTCTCTCTCTCTCTCTCTCTCTCTCTCTCTCTCTCTCTCTCTCTCTCTCTCTCTCTCTCTCTCTCTCTCTCTCTCTCTCTCTCTCTCTCTCTCTCTCTAACTAGCATGCTGTCTCACCTCCCAAAGTGTTGATGGTGTTATTGTTAGCATTAGCGTCTCCAGAGTCTTGCTAGCAACAGCAGACAGCTAATTCTGTCAGCCCCACTAAAGCCAGCAGCAAAACAGACACAGCAATACAGTACTAGTTGTCAGTAGCCCTTAAACATGCTGGAAAGAGGGCAGTGAATTGATATAAATAATTACATTAAATAATAATCTGAGACCTTTTGTACTGTATATCGTTATATTTGACATTCAAGGGCTTTACCGATCTGAAAACCTTTACTGATTGAACCCTTGAGATAAATAACTTAGTTATAAATCCAATCCATGATTTCAAGATGACTTTATGTGTCTTGGACATAAATGCTGTCACATAAAAAATACATACAATTATAGTGCAGTAACATAAAGTACATTCAAACATGTGCAACACAGCCTCTCATTTCACACCCTCCTTATGTTTAGGAGATTCACTGAAAGAGTTATTATACCTATGCAGGTGTCTTTTCTTGTATTTAATTTAGGGCTGTCAAAATTAATGCTTTAACTTTGGAGATTAATTTAAATTATTTAAAGCATTAAAATGAATTAATCTAGATTAATCTATGGAGTGAAAAATCTTCAATCTTAGCGCTGCGGATATAAGAAAGAGGTCTAGCTGAGTCAATGTTGATGGTTTTGTTGAACATTTGTATTTCACAGGAGAGAAACTGTATTCAAAGAAAGCTATTAAAATAGTCTTTGAATCTAAATATACTTTCTTTGTGTTGATTTTACATTAATTCCACGATTTTACTCAAGTAAATATATGTTACAAGCTTTGGTCTTAAATAGAAAAATGCTATTTTTAATCTAGATTAATCTAGATTAATTACAGAAAATTGTGAGATTAATTCGTAAAAAAAAAAATTTAATCTATTGACAGCACTAATTTAATTAGAACCCTGTTGCATCTACCTGATGGGAGCCGTTCATATTCTGAATACAGGACATGGGACATGAGCAGGGGTGCAGTGCTCATGCCACGCGGTACCACACCGTTCCACCACTTTTCTGAGCAGCGCGTGCACACAAAAATGCATTCACAACTTTCACTCAACTCGTCGTGCCGTGCGCCAAGTACCGGTGCTCACCTATCACCTAGTCTTTGTATAACAATAGCATAACAAAGAACGAGAAGAGCAAAACCAAAATACAAGCCCTGTACCAATTGGTGGGGGTTTGCTTGAGCTGTGGAACCTCTCACTATGTGACAAATGGTCCCGAGTGGAAGGATGAGACATTTCTTAAGTTGTGCTTCAGAAGGAAACTGTCCTTCTGTAAACTGTAAGTTACATTGTTAATTTAGTTTGTATTTACTTTTCTAGTTTAAGTTAATTCAATTAAAGAAATTGTAACTACAATATTGTATCTACAATTGCATTTAAAACATTGTTTGTTTTTCAACCATATCTGTTGTGAAGGATCAGATTAAACCGAATATATATATTTATTTATGGATATATATTTAATAGTATTTGTATATCGTTTGATATCCCTTGTATATTCCTTGTACATATACACTGAATATCCCTTTAGTCTACTAACAGCCCATAATAGTTTCATTCTCTCATTGGACAAGAACTTGGCGCCAGCAGCCAAGCCCCTTGGTTCAAGTTCAATCGTGCCGACGAACATGTCGTTACTAGCCCGGTTCCGCGTAGGAATACGTCTGGCGAAATACGAATGGTACTATTTGTTCACAGCGCATATATATATGGCGCAAGTAAAGTAGAACTTTCTTTTAGTCCCTTAGCCCTTAGTTCTTTACCTTCCAACCTAGTGGCAAGACGTTAAGCCTCACCCACGATACACGTGTGGTGCAGTATGGTCAACTTGGCCTCAGAATGGCATTGAGACATCGTGTGGATTAATAGTTGAATTGTCATAGTTTGGCACTATACCGTCGAGTGGGACGTATTTCTATTAAGTTAATAATAGTCTATTATGTATGGTGCATCGTTCGGTTAGAGTTATAAAGTGAGCAGTACCCCCATCGTTTCCTCGCGTTATCTAGAGTCTTAACCAGGCTGGGCAGACCACGTGTGGTGCCTTCATCCGAGGAGTTCTGGGCCAGGACGAGTGGACCTGCACATTGGATTACCTTACCCGGACGACGGCGAGCCCTACACGGCTTGGATTATCTACTTGCTTTGGGTGCTTTGATTATGCCATGGATAACAGCCAACACTGGTGAGTGTTGGAACTACCCCCGAGAGGAGTCCAGGTGAGACGGCGCTCTAACCCGAGTGAGGTCGCCTCACGTCTCTTCGTTGTGGACCGGCAGCTACCGTCTACAAGAGGGCCCAACTGTATTCATCTGTGGACCAAGGTTCTGTGGGCACCGTGTTCAGCACTCTGAATTCTCCCAAGAAATCGTTGGCCAGATGGGATATCGCCAGCGGCTCTCCTAACCCCCCCCCCCCCCCCCCTACTGACTTACAACCAGCGGGACCCCCTTTAGTATATCCAGCTATAATAATTTAAGTACCATCGCTATAGTTCCCTAAAGAACCAGGTTGTATACTTGCTTCCTGCGTAACCAGAGATTGGACATTCAATGTTGATTTGCCTACGAATACTCATTTGCCTTACAAGTGCATTCAAATCATAAATGTCATTAAGTGAACGGTGTATATACCCTTTGCTATATATTAAATATTCGATTTATACATTTGTGTGACTTGGTTTCATGGTGGGAAAGTGTTCATCATATCTATATCATGTACTGTGTGGCCAGTAGTTAAAGTACATAAAGCGGTAGTGGTTTAATGATACCATACTTATCAATACAGTCAGGGAATTGTACCCCTCAGTTACAATATCTGTTGACAATATAATTTCTTTATTGAAGGCTACATCCTGCTACCTTTTTCAGCATCTCTATTCTCCACTTGCACAACCTGAAAGTAGGCACTTCCGGTTGCGAATGGTACTTCCTGTCCCATCCAAATACATTGGTTTTAGCTATTTTTCTCCCGTTATTTAAACAACTTTGTCGTCACAGAGAGGCAATGAAACGTTTGTAATATTATAGTATAGAATGTATTTAATAAGCAAACGTTTGTCAGCAGGGTTTTTGGGCTGTATTTCATGTAAAAACGTTCACTGTTAGTTTACTTGCTCACGCTAATTAAGGCTAATGCTGGCTAACAGAAGCTAGCGCAAGAAACGACGCCGCAAAGTATTGTTTATAGTGCATTTCTTGCCACCTTATAGCATTTGTACATTTGTATGACAGTCTATAATGCTCCCGTGAGGTTTTTCCGGACGTTTTGGTAATGATTTTCACTAGATTTTCACTATATTTCTAAATGACAGGAAGTTGATAAACTGTCCGGGATAGCTTTGAGCTAACGATCTTTTCCATTCTAAACGTAACGTTAGTTGTTCAAAACATTACCTGTCTATATAATTTGTTCCTCAACGTTATATAGACAGGTCATGTTTTGTAAACTAACTGCAGCCTGCTACAGTTAGAAGCTAACGTTAGCCAGCAAGCTGCAGCCTGCTACAGTTAGAAGCTAATGTTAGCCAGCAAGCTGCAGCCTGCTACAGTTAGAAGCTAACGTTAGCCAGCAAGCTGCAGCCTGCTACAGTTAGAAGCTAACGTTAGCCAGCAAGCTTCTAAACGTAACGTTAGTTGTTCAAAACATTACCCGTCTATATAATTTGTTCCTCAACATTAGCTTCTAACTGTAGCAGGCTGCAGCTTGCTGGATAACGTTAGCTTCTAACTGTAGCAGGCTGCAGCTTGCTGGCTAACATTAGCTTCTAACTGTAGCAGGCTGCAGCTTGCTGGCTAACGTTAGCTTCTAACTGTAGCAGGCTGCAGTTAGTTTACAAAACATTACCTGTCTATATAACGTTGAGGAACAAATTATATAGACAGGTAATGTTTTGAACAACTAACGTTACGTTTAGAATGGAAAAGATCGTTAGCTCAAAGCTATCGCGGACAGTTTATCAACTTCCTGTCATTTAGAAATATGATTTTATAGTGAAAATCATTACCAAAACGTCCGGAAAAACCTCACGGGAGCATTATAGACTGTCATACAAATGTACAAATGCTATAAGGTGGCATGAAATGCACTATAAACAATACTTTGCGGCGTCGTTTCTTGCGCTAGCTTCTGTTAGCCAGCATTAGCCTTAATTAGCGTGAGCAAGTAAACTAACAGTGAACGTTTTTACATGAAATACAGCCCAAAAACCCTGCTGACAAACGTTTGCTTATTAAATACATTCTATACTATAATAATACAAACGTTTCATTGCCTCTCTGTGACAACAAAGTTGTTTAAATAACGGGAGAAAAGTAGCTAAAACCAATGTATTTGGATGGGACAGGAAGTACCATTCGCAACCGGAAGTCAGCCGGAAGTGCCTACTTTCAGGTTGTGCAAGTGGAGAATTTCAAGGCAATATTTACAAAAACTAAACTAAAACTAGTAATTTCCTATACAAACATGTTTCCTACTATTTATGCATAATAATCATCTGTTCTGTGCACACACGAGGGAACATGTATGCGCATGCGTGCACGTGGCTTCATTAAAACAGAGTACAACCACTTCTGAAATTACCACTGTACCCCTGGACATGAGTTTAACTATAGCCTTCTTAAAGAGCTCCAGGACATGGGGGTCCTAGTCTGTTTAACTATAGTCTTCTTAAAGAGCTCCAGGACATGGAGGTCCTAGTCTGTTTAACTATAGTCCTATCAAAGAGCTCCAGGACATGGGGGGTCCTAGTCTGTTTAACTATAGTCTTCTTAAAGAGCTCCAGGACATGGGGGTCCTAGTCGGTTTAACTATAGTCTTCTTAAAGAGCTCCAGGACATGGGGGTCCTAGTCTGTTTAACTATAGTCTCATCAAAGAGCTCCAGGACAAGGCAGTGGCCCCCAAACTATGGAACCAGCTTCCCCTGGAGATCCGATCTGCCCGCTCGCTGGAGACATTTAAGGCCCGTCTAAAAACCCACTTCTATTCCCTAGCCTTCAATAAACCCTGATTCTCCCACACCCTAACTCACACACTCCCATGCAATTTTATTCTGCCCCCTCCCTCTTGTATCTCTTCTTATGCTCCTCTGTCCCCTGTGTGCTACTGTACTTTGTGTTCCCCTATCCGTGTGTTGTCCTACTGTCCTATTCTCTGAATGTACTGTCTTGTCCTGCTGTGCCTTTTTGTATTTTTGTATTTGTGTATTTTATATTATGACATTGATTTTAAGCTTTGATTGTACAGCACTTTGGTTGGCTCTTGAGTTTTTAAACGTGCTATTGTGGAAGTGAATCAATGAGACGAGCAGACGGAGTATCGAGTCTCTGAACTTTACTTCCAAACAAATCCAACAGAACCAAGGTACAGCCACACCCTTAAGTCAACTCCCTCCTGTCACTCAATCAGTGTCCATTCTGAAGTGAGACACCTCCATCTAGTGTCCACCACACAGGCCCCCCCCGAACATTCAGAATTGACATTCAGTGCAACACCAAACAAACGGAACTGAACACAACAAACCCCCAAAAACAGTGCACCCAGTGTCTTCAGTCTCTTTTAGGAGGTCTGACCACGCGGCCATAACGACTGTATTTAACAGTCACAGGGAACGTGGAAGGGGAAAGGGTAAGGGTAGGGGCAGGGGGCCGTCCCCGCCGCCGCCGAGGCTTCGTCGGTGGAAAGGTAGGGGTAACAACGGCCGGAGGGCATGGGACAGGGGAAAACTTGGGTGGCCGGCCCCGGCGCCGGGGCTGAGCCAGCTCCACCGGCCCATTTGGGACCACATGAGCAGGCTTAAGACGATCGACTGAGATCTGCTCCTTATTCCCCCCCATGTCCACCACAAAGTACTTGGGGCCCGGCTCGAGGACGCGGAAGGGCCCGTCATAGGGAGCCTGCAGTGGAGAACGGTGGGCATCATGACGGATGAACACATACCTCGCAGTCATCAGGTCCTTAGGAATGTAGGACTGGGGAAGGCAGTGATGTGTGGGAACTGGGGCAAACACCCTCGCTGCGTCCTGGAAGGCAGATCGGTGAGCTGTAGTGGACCAAGGGGCAGAGGAACCAGGAAGGAACTCCCCTGGGACCCTCAGCGGTTGACCAAAAACCAATTCGGCTGAAGAGGCCTGCAGGTCTTCTTTAGGGGCAGTACGCAGGCCCAACATGACCCACGGAAGACGGTCGACCCAGTTGCCATCTGTGAGCGTGGCCCGGAGAGCGGCCTTCATGGATCTGTGGCCTTTGGGTTGTATGCTGTGGTACGATGGAGTTTCACCCCAAGTCTCTCAGCCACGGTGCTCCACAGCTCAGAAGTGAACTGGGATCCCCTGTCCGAAGTCAGGTCCAATGGCGTGCCAAACCGAGTGACCCAGCCGAAGATAAACGCCCGAGCCACCTCCGCAGCCGTTGTTGATGACAGGGGAACAACCTCCGGCCACCTGGTGGTCCTGTCCACCATAGTGAGGAGGTGTGTGAAACCCTGAGACGGGGGAAGTGGGCCCACCAGGTCCACGTGGACATGGTCAAACCGCCTCTCTGGAATGAGAAACGGCTCCAGGGGGGCCTTAGTGTGACGATGTACCTTGGCACGCTGGCACGCCACACAGGAGGCCGCCCATACTTTGACGTCCTTCCTAAGGCCCGGCCAGACGAACTTGGCCGCTACCAGCTTGACCGACGCCTTTACCCCAGGGTGTGAAAGGGCATGAATGGTGTCAAATACCCGGTGGTGCCAGTCAGTTGGAACCATGGGGCGGGGCTGGCCAGTGGAGACGTCACAGAGGAGCGTGGCGCCGCAGTCGTGAAACACCACATCCTCAAGTCGAAGTCCTGTCACAGCCGTCCTGAATGCCTGAAGGTCTGAGTCGGTGAGCTGGTCAGCAGCCATGGCAGCATAGTCGATGCCCAGGTGCACAGGGCTGACGCGCGCCCGGGAGAGGCAGTCCGCCACCTGGTTGTCTTTACCGGCTACATGCTGGATGTCGGTAGTGAACTCTGATATGGCGGAAAGTTGGCGCTGCTGCCGCCCCGACCATGGCTCCGTGGTCTTGGCCATGGCAAACGTTAGGGGCTTGTGGTCGACAAAAACTGTGAACTTGCGGCTCTCCAGCAAGAACCTGAAGTGACGTATGGCGAGGAAGAGGGCCAGGAGCTCCCTGTCGAATGTACTATACTTCCTCTCGTTGTCGCGCAGCTTCCTACTGAAGAAGGCCAGAGGCTGCCAGGCGCCAGCCACCCACTGCTCGCACACCGCACCTACTGCATAATCGGAGGCATCGGTGGTGAGGGCTATAGGAGCAGCAGGAGATGGGTGTGCCAGCATGGCAGCGTTGGCAAGGGCAGCCTTAGAGCCCTCAAATGCCTGGACCCGCTCCGGGGACCAGCCCACGTCATCGTTGGCTCTCTTCCCCTTCAACGCCTCGTACAGAGGTCTCATCAGGTGAGCCGCATGGGCTATAAACCTATTGTAAAAATTAACCATCCCCAGGAACTCCTGGAGAGGTTTGATGGTGAGGGGGCGGGGGAAAGCAGCAATTGCCTCCACCTTGGCGGGTAGAGGAACAGCCCCCTGGGAAGAGACATGGTGGCCCAGGAAATCCATGGACAGCAGGCCAAACTGACATTTGGCCGGGTTTACGATCAGCCCATGCTCGTTGAGCCGCTCGAACAGTTGACGGAGATGTCCCCGATGCTCCTCCACCGATGCACTGGCTACCAGGATGTCGTCCAGATAAATAAACAAAAATGACAGGCCTCGCAGCACAGAGTCCATCAGCCGCTGGAATGTTTGCGCTGCCCCTTTAAGGCCGAATGGCATGCGCAGGAATTCAAACAGTCCAAACGGGGTGATAATGGCAGTCTTGGGCACGTCGAGCGGATGGACCGGTACCTGGTGGTAGCCACGCACCAAATCTATTTTAGAAAAAATGGTGGCGCCCGCTAGGTGGGCAGAGAAATCCTGGATATGTGGCACTGGGTACCGGTCATGAGTGGTGATGTTATTTAGGCGACGGAAATCACCACACGGACGCCACTTCCCGTCCGCCTTGGGGACCATGTGTAGTGGGGAGGCCCAAGGACTGTTGGACCGGCGCACAATGCCGAGCCGTTCCATTGTGGCAAACTCCTCCCTGGCTATTGCCAGTTTAGCAGCATCCAGGCGGCGCGCCCGTGCATAAACTGGCGGGCCCACCGTTGGGATGTAATGTTCCACCCCATGCTTGGCGACAGAGGCAGAGAAAGTGGGGACAGTCAGAGCAGGAAACTCAGCGAGGAGGCGCTGGTACATATCGCCTGTGGCGAGCATATTGGCCAGGGCAGGCGGCCCCGGCCCCCCCAGTGTGCAGGGGTATGTGTCAAAGGACACAGAGCCAATCAGCCTACGGTTCGCAACGTCCACTAACAGTCTGTGAGCACACAAAAAATCCGCGCCCAGTATAGGCACCGACACTGAAGCAATAATAAATTCCCAGCTAAACTGCTGTCCATGTAAACACATAGTCACGTACCTGGTACCAAACGTACGGATGGAAGTCCCATTAGCCGCGTCCAGGGGTGGTCCATGACCGTTTCCCAAGGCGTCCGTGGCCGACGCAGGCAGGATGCTCCTCTGGGCGCCAGAATCCACCAACAGACGCCTTCCAGACAACGTGTCCTCGATAAACAACAGCTCGTTGATATTGACGCCAGCGCTCATAGCCGCTAACGAGCGCCGGCTCTCGCGTTTCCCTGGTTACCAAAGGTGCATGGTGGAACACAGCTCTTCGCTTTGTTGCCAAAACGGCGATGATAATAACAAAGCCCTCTATCATCCCTCTGTGTCTGATCCCTGCGATCAGCCACCCGATCAGACACAGCAGCCACACAGTACTGACGGGAGGCCAGTAGTATTCTGTCCGCCTCCTCTGCCAATCCCCGGTAATCCTTGGTGCGCACGAGAGGCGAGCTGGCCAGAGCCGTGCGCACCGGAGTCGGGAGTTGACGCAGGAACAGCTGCACAAAAATAAATGTAGCGTCACCTGAACCAAGCAGTGCTAGCATGTTCTCCATCAGTTCTGTTGGTTTACTGTCCCCCAATCCGTTGAGGGACAATAGGCGCTCCGCGCGCTCTGCATCTGACAGCTGGAAAATGCGCAACAGCTGTTCTCTGAGCGCGTCGTATTTGCCGGCTGCTGGCGGCTCTCTCAGGCATCCCATCAGCCGGCGTGTAGTGGAGGAATCCAATGCCGCAACAACATGGTAATATTTCGTCTCATCCGACGTTATTCCGCGGAGGTGAAATTGTGCCTCGATGTGCTGAAACCACGGGGCCGGGTCATGCTGCCAAAACTCTGGCAACTTTACTGTAGCTGCATACACTGCGGGAACCACAGCCGGTGGATTCTCGTTATTGCTCATATTTCACACGTCAGGGTCACCACTGTGGAAGTGAATCAATGAGACGAGCAGACGGAGTATCGAGTCTCTGAACTTTACTTCCAAACAAATCCAACAGAACCAAGGTACAGCCACACCCTTAAGTCAACTCCCTCCTGTCACTCAATCAGTGTCCATTCTGAAGTGAGACACCTCCATCTAGTGTCCACCACACAATATAAATAAATTACTTGACTTGACTTGACTTGACATGGGGGGTCCTAGTCTGTCTAACTATAGTCTTCTCAAAGAGCTCCAGGACATGGGGGGTCCTAGTCTGTCTAACTATAGTCTCCTCAAAGAGCTCCAGGACATGGGGGGGTCCTAGTCTGTTTAACTATAGTCTTCTCAAAAAGCATTTAGAGGGAGGGATGCAGAACACATGGTTTACCACCTTTGCCATTTCAATATTTATCGGGAACATTTTGGTCACGGCACCTACATCACTTGCATTTAAAGGCCAGATTCTTAATCAAAACATCAAACAAAAGGGTAGCCCTGCCACTGAACAACAACATAATGAATGATATTATATTATACAGTATGATATATGAGTATTTTCTTGATTGACTGAGCTGTTGATACAAGACTGACGTTATGATGGCAGCTAAACCTGAAATGTTACTGATTTTAAAAGCTGTGAAAGCTTCTTTGACATGTGAAATATTTATATTATGCTATATGCTATCAAAAAGCATATTTTCCAACTGCAAGTCAAATTATTAAAGATTAAATGGATATATACCCCCAATTTAAAGACCCAGACCAATTTACATTTCACACCTACATTTTACATAAATGGACTGCATTTACTGTGTGTGTGTGTGTGTGTGTGTGTGTGTGTGTGTGTGTGTGTGTGTGTGTGTGTGTGTGTGTGTGTGTGTGTGTGTGTGTGTGTGTGTGTGTGTGTGTGTGTGTGTGTGTGTGTGTGTGTGTGTGTGTGTGTGTGTGTGTGTGTGTGTGTGTGTGTGTGTGTGTGTGTGTGCGTGCGTGCGTGCGTGCGTGCGTGCGTGCGTGCGTGCGTGCGTGCGTGCGTGCGTGCGTGCGTGCGTGCGTGCGTGCGTGCGTGCGTGCGTGCACACATGCGCTACACAGGGTTTCCGTTAGAAAAAATTGTTGCCGGCCTCAGTGTCCCGTAGATTTCAATCTACCGGTCAAATGAGAGAAATTCCGGTCAGAGTTTATTGAGCTTAAAAACAATTGATAGGCAAAAGAATGACAACAAAACAAAAGAATGACATCATCAGGGCATGTAGATTTATAATATTTTTACTTAAAACTAGGCTACTTTTGCGTATAAAGTCATTATATTCCAAATAAAATAAGTCCAGAGACTCCGTACTGCTGCCGACTTTAAATCAAATAGGTGTCTGTGGGCAGTCGCCCGACATTAATAAACAGCAGTCTGTTATAATCACATTTTTATGAGCTAACGAATTCCGTTATATTGGACATTTGTATTAATTATATCAAGCGAAGAACTGAGAAATTTGGCAGAGAGAGACGGCAACATTATCGTGGGTTTGCGTGACGACTCTCTCTCTCCACCTCCCAATGACTTATTTGCGAGAGTATGTCGATGCAGAGCAGCAGATGCAGCTGTTTTCTGGCTCTTTTCTGTCTCTATCTGGGGACCGCACAGCAGCGCCCCCCACCCAACATTGAATTGCCAATGGCTGAATTGGAGTACTGCAATGTGCTGCTGCTGCTCCGGCTCTGCAGCTTCACAAAAGTTCGCACACCCAGCACTAAGCTCTCGCTGACAACGTCGTTGTCATTATTAGAAGCAACGATGAAACAAATGTAATGATTGTTTCGTTCATCGCATAGGCTATTTAATTTTAGCCTATTTGAATACAATTCAAATAATCAAATTGTGTTTAGACTCAGGGAATTATTTTCACCAGACATTAAGACCGGAGAGATTAAATATGTCGGACTTCAACAGATTTTGCCGGTCAAATACCGGTAATTACCGGCTAACGGAAACGCTGGCGCTACAGCGTGCACACATGTGCTACAGCAGTCTCTGAACTGAAGAGACCAGGGCTGTTCCTACAGTAATTAGGGACCAATGGCCCCATGCCAAGCACACACACACCCATTATGCTCAGGGACATGCAGAAATACACAGAAATGCTGTCTTCTCTTGCTCATCCTCAAACATACCGCACACATTATACAAAAAATTTCAGTGACACACAATCCTCTCATCTCTCTCTTTCTCTCTCTCTCTCCATCTGTCTGCCTGCTCCCTAGCCGTGTATGTGTTAAGGAATCGTTATAGAGTGGAGTTTATGGGATTGTGTCTTAATACTTCTACAGGTGTCACGCTGCTGTACAACAATAAGCCCTCAATGTTAGATTCTGTACCATGTTGCTATTGTGAGGTCTTTGCTGTTGTGTTTTGTCAAGTGGATAATAAGAGTGTGTGTGTGTGTGTGTGTGTGTGTGTGTGTGTGTGTGTGTGTGTGTGTGTGTGTGTGTGTGTGTGTGTGTGTGTGTGTGTGTGTGTGTGTGTGTGTGTGTGTGTGTGTGTGTGTGTGTGTGTGTGTGTGTGTGCGTGCGTGCGTGTGTGTCAGTTGGACAGAGTGATTTTCTGTGTGTTCCTACCAGCGGATAAAGAACTGTATGAGAAGAACCTCCCTCTTTACTTTCCTGGCGGTGAGTTAGAAACACACACACACACAGTTACACAATTCAATTGATCCATTTGGAATGAGTTTATTTTACGGTACACACAAACACACACAATCCCACACTACACAGTAGTATGAGACACGTGTACAGTATAGCTGCACACTTTCCTGTCTATTTAGTAACACATACGGTACTTAAACAGTACATATAAATACACGTAAACACAAATACTTCCTCAGCAAATCATTCTGTTTCCCCTGTGCCCGCCCCCTTTAGCCCACTGACCAATGACAGCAACTTATTGAAGCCCAGGTAACCGGCATGGTGTGCCCCCCGTCCAAACTGCAATGAGTGTTGTCACTCATTGGCCAAGCTGCAACGCACGCCGGGACTCGTCATAATTTTTTTACCATATCTTTTACTTTAACTGTTACCTCAGTGGATACCACATGTCCCTCTCTAACCTAAAACAAAGATGAATTATTATTATTTATTTATTTTAAACTATTTTTATGAATATCCGTTTTTGAAGATGAAGTGATTTCTTTTTTTTTCTTTTTCTTTTTTGTACTTTGCGGCTTGGCCATTTAGTAACAACCCTGCAGCTGTTGCTTCATTAGCATATCTGAGGCCTGACTGTGGTTTAGTCTCTAATTGTTCAAATTCAACTCATTCCCTTCCTTAATTCCTTGTCCTATTTCCCATTTTTAATTTTTTTTTATTATCTCATTCTATTTATTTATTGTCGGGTCTATTATGGAACATGTTTGTGAAGTTGTTTTCCAGATAAACTAATTATCATTAACTAGCTAATTTTAATAATTGATTCTCCAGCACCTGTCTCTTTTAATTTTACATTAATTCTTCCCTTCCCATATTGGCTGCACCGCACTAATCTGGTAAACAAAGGTTTAGAAACGGGCAGTAGATTATAATAGCAGACAGTGCTCCTGGCCCACGTCTATTCACTGCGTTGTTTTTGGGAGCCATATTGTCACCTCTTCTTTAAGAATTTCAAATGCAAAGTGATGTAATATTGAGAATACAGTCTTCTCAAGACAGTCATCTTTGCAGAGGGCAGTTCTCGTAGTAAAAGAATAGCCGTGCCGAAATGGTCTTATGATGATGTTATAATTATGATGGTCTTAAAAAATAAAACAATAATGAATACAAAATTATATTATATTATATTATAAATTGACTTGCCTGGTTAAGTAAAAGTTCAATAATTACATTAACTTTATTTAATTTACAGCTGTATCTGAGTGTATCCATTTACTTTGATCATTCTGATGAACACTGATGTTTTATAATACATGCAGGCTGGACATCCAAGAATAATCTAATCAGGCAGTCGGTCACTCAATCACCCAGTTTCAGCATTTGGCACGAGAACTCAACCCCTAAGTTCTTATGCCTCGCTTTATCGACGTAGCTGTACATGGTCTTCAGCTGTCTTCCCTAATGTGTTTTGAAGGGCAGGTTTTCAGACTGGGTGAGTGAGAGTCAGCTGTCTGATTCGTTCTGTCTTATCATACTGTAGATTGTTTCAAATCAAAGGGTGAATAGACACAAGATAAAGATTGGAGCAGTTTTCTTGAACTAATATATTATGCTACTACTGTATATCTATACTACTATCTATTATGTAATATGCTACTATATCAATACTACTATGCTAATATGTCTATACTACTATCTACTATGCTACTATCCCTATACTACTACCTACTATGCTAGTAATAATCTACAATATACTAATATGCACACTGTTAGATGAACAACACCACTGACCCTATAATAATAATAATGATACAAATGATAATAATAATAATAATAATAATAATAATAATAATAATAATATTTGATTTATATAGTGCTTAACACAATGCTCAGACGTTTTACAGTGTGGGTTCAAAACAAAACAAAACAAAACAACACCACTATGGATCAAAAGCAAGAGTGAAGGGGCGCCCCAGTGGCGCACCACATAGTGCCTCGCACACCCACCCGGCCGTCCCGGGTTCGCCTCCCGCTCCCGGGCTGATTTGTCGCATGTCCTCCCCACATCTTCTCCCGTTCTCCCTCTCCTCTGTCGGTCTTGTATTGAGGGCTGTTTTCAAGGACAGTAGTGTGTTGGCATTGCAGATGTGGCTGGGGAGGGCTTTCCAGAGGGAAGGGGCAGCTGCAGCAAAGCCCCAGGTCCGGAGCTTGTTGGCTTTAATTGGGCCAGGCTGTTGATTTGATAGTGAGCCCCAATTAAATCATTAGACACACATTAGAAAGAGTAGGGTGAGAAACTCTTGTTTTCATACTCGTCCTCACAGCCCTTCCAGAGAACACTTATATTAAAGGTTGGCTGCAACAACTGCTGTGGTGTTTCATTAGATTAGTGGTGGTGTTAACAAGACTATTTGCATAACAATCCTTTGCTCAAATGCAAATTTAAACTCATCAGCAATGCAGCGTTCTAAGACATGGAACATATTAATGCTTTATAGAAATGCTATATTCAGTAACCCATTTTCAATTCATCGTAACATTTATGACATACACGACATAAAGATAGACAGTACTGTTACATCCAGACATTTATGACATACAAGATATACAAATATACAGTACTGTTTAAGAGACAGAGTTTCTAAAAGAGAGTATATACATTTGAGGGGGGAAAACTGTACATTGGAGGGGGTTTGGTGGGGGGTTGGATATTTACAGGGGCCAGTTTCGAATTGCAGCCTCCCGTAGGTGCTCTTTGAGAGTGGTTTTGAAGGTGGGTAGGGATTCACATTATTTTACGGCTGTGGGTAAGGCGTTCCACATTGATGTGGCATAATTGCGAAATGTGTTTAGTCCTTGTACTTTTTACTACATTTCAAAGGAATTATTATAGTTTTTACTCGACTACATTTATCTGAACCAATCAGTTACTTTGAAGAAAGTAAGTACTTGTCAACTTCAAGGGGTCGTAATCAGAGGCAGTATAACTGGACCACATACCACTCATAACCTTTAGATTAGGGATGTTCGATATTGGCTTTTTTACCGATACCGATATACCGATATTGTCCAACTCTTAATTTCCGATACCGATATATGCAGGGTTTCTCCCCCCCCCCAAAAAACGGAATAATTTCAGGTAATTAACATTACATATCTCTTGTTGTGTAATTAACACAACATTATGCATACTTTGACAATAAATAAAAGAATAATTTGTTCTTACTTGCTTGCCTGGGTAAATAAAGGTTAAATAAATTATTTTTATGCCAACATCCCTACTTTAGATCAATGGATCAAACAGAGAATGCTCCTCCTGGAATACACAAATGTCATATAGGATAATGTACTATTATGTTTGATACTTATATACATGCTATATCAAATACTTCTCTACTTTTACTTAAGTAGAATTTAGTAGTAGACAAATCCGTCCACGGCGCTCTGAATGTGCGCACCTCAGCCTACAACGTCGGGCTCGTTGACAGGCAACAACAACCTACGGAGAACAGTGATAGAGGCAAAGGGGCGGTACAGGCTCAAAACAAAGGACTTCTTCGTCTTCTTGTGTCACCTTCCCCCACTCTGAGCACCCATCTCGGATCGCTTTTGGTGCAGACGCTCCTTGGCTACAACGGTGGTCAATCATTTTCGCCATCAGCGGTGACTGGTCACTGGTCAGGAAAGACACTGGAAGTTCACTCACAAAATATTAAAAATTATTCTTCAACTTACTTTCCCAGTTCAGTTCAGGACGTGGTCACTCGTCCGAATGTCTTGTCGAATGACGCTTGCCGGTTGTTTCATCTTGTAACTCGAGAATGGAATCACGCAATAGGTTGAGTGTAGTTACGATCGAACGGCAGCAAATTCAACTTTCCAACAATGTATTGGTTGATCCGCGAAAACGCAGCCCGGAGCCGACAGACGAGAGCAAAGTGCTGCAACGTGCGATAAAATGTGTAATTTCTTTTTACGTGATTAAAAAAATTAAAAACAGAATACTGTTTTATATGGGTATTTTTACTTTTACTTAAGTAAAGGAACTGTATACTTCCTCCACCACTGACAGCATTAAACATGCCCCCACGTGTGATGTCATTCAGTCCTCCTAACCTACCCCACAATGCAAAGTGTTAGTGCTAACATTTACTACCACAGTAGCTTGTGTTAATCACTGTGTCACTGTCTCATTTTCATACATTTCTCTCACTTACTCAGGCATTAAAGCGTTCCGTCTTGAGACGGATATCCGTCAATTTGATTCGGAGTTCCGTCATTTGATTCAGAGTCGTGACGGATTTTAACCTGGTATAATATGATTTGTAGATGCATACAGATTGAAACTAAATTGAGCCAATCAGAGGCGTCAAATATCATGAAAAAGGGCATTTTGACCATTCTAACCAATCAAACGTGAGCTTGGCGCACACACATGCTGCTCGCAGTGCCCTCCCCCTCACAGACCCGTCTCATTCGCACCGAAGATAGCAAGCGTGCAGGTCCTCTTTTAACACCACTGAAGCATTAAACAATGGCCCAGTAAACTATTCACTTTAGTTTAATACACGAGGCGTTGTCTAACGTTATCTATCTGGCTAGCTGATAGCTCATAACATAATTGAAATTCGTTTTTGCAGCTGTGGCTAACATTAGCTAGCTACCGATCTTCGGCTGGCTAACGTTAGCTACCTAGCAACTGTAGCTAGCTAATACAGTCTGCGCTGGCTGGCTAACTTTTAATTCGCAATTTAGTGGAGCTAACTAACTGTACAACAGTGTGATTGGCTGAGACTGTATTTTGTACGGTTGGCTGCCTGGCTGTTGTGGATTCGGATAGCCAGCTAGCAGCTAACATCAACTCAACATCAACACTCTGTTGACACTCTGAGCTAGTTTGCCGACAGCAATGTAACAAACAATATGGTCCGTGCGGAACCCTTATCCCCAACATATTGTTCCGTGTGTGAATAATGTTGAGCCACCACAAAAGAAGAATCCAAATATAGTAAGAATTAGGGATGCACCGAAATTTCGGCACCGAAAGTTTTCGGCCGAAAATGGCAAAAATGGCCTTTCGGCTTCTGGCCGAAAGAGTTTTTTCACCGAAAATATATCACCGAAACAGAAACAACCTAACAACCTCGCGTGTTGTTGTGATGATGTCGCGCTGTCGGGAGTCGCGCTGTTTCTATGTAAACTCTGCGCGCAACGCGTCCAATAAATGCATCTTTAACATGCTTTTATATCCTTATTTACTATATGCCCGTCGCGGTTAATCACTGAGTGATCTAATATGCATATTATTCGCGTGTTGTTGTGATGATGTCGCGCTGTCGGGAGTCGCGCTGTTTCTATGTAAACTCTGCGCGCAACGCGTCCAATAAATGCGTCTTTAACATGCTTTTATATCCTTATTTACTATATGCCCGTCGCGGTTATTCACTGAGTGATCTAATATGCATATTATTCGCGTGTTGTTGTGATGATGTCGCGCTGTCGGGAGTCGCGCTGTTTCTATGTAAACTCTGCGCGCAACGTGTCCAAAAAATACGTCTTTAACATGCTTTTATATCCTTATTTACTATATGCCCGTCGCGGTTAATCACTGAGTGATCTAATATGCATATTATTCAGAGCGAGAGGGGGGGGGGATTGTGTTTCTCACATTGACGCTGTCTGTCTGTCACGCGTCTACTGTGCCAAAGTCACCAGAGCACATTCAGCTGGGGACTAGAAAGGTGCGCTCAGTAGAGCACAGATGTCCGCTGCGGCAGCCAGAGAAAAGATGGAATTAATGTACTGTATGCATTCAGAAGTGCTGAATAAATGTTTTATGGACCCATAATAGTGATTATCTATTATTTAAGTTAAGTTTTGCCATAATCATATATTTTTCCATAATCATAATGTTCCACAACATTGGTAAAAAAAAATTCTATTCTATGAATCATTTTCGGCCTTTCGGCTTTCGGTTTTCGGCCAACTGTTTTCTATTTTCGGTTTCGGCCAAGAATTTCCCATTCGGTGCATCCCTAGTAAGAATAGTACTAGGCTATATTATAACACATCTTTGCAAGTAGATTACATTAGCAAAATGCCCTTTTGACATGTAGCCTACATATTCATAATCATGAAAGTTTATTTGGAACTATTTTATATTTTGTACTTAGTTTTAAAGTGGTCAGACAGTTCCCTCTGTGTGTAATACAGACAGTCTTCACATATTCATGAATAACACTTATTGTGCACTGTAATACGTTTTGTTCAATGGGGGATTTTTTATGTACCGAATACCGTGAAACCGTGGTATTTTTGTCCAAGGTTATCGTACCCTCAAAATGTCATACCGGCACATGCCTAGTTACACTATAGGCTACACTACTAGGTCTACACTATACTATAGTTTAAGGCTACTTTCACTGTTTTACTGCATTACAGTACTGTTATATTGTCGTTTTTTTATCAATAAAAAAAAATATTACATATATATTGTTGGTGCTCCTACATTTTTGCTGGTGCTCCCAACTTTTTGAAGTTGGGAGCACTAGTGCTACCAAGTAAAAATGTTAATTTCGAGCCCTGCATAATTTGAACTATACACAATACATAATTTGAACTATAGACAATACATAATTTGAACTATACACAATACTGAATTTGAACTATACACAATACTGAATTTGAACTATACACAATACTGAATTTGAACTATAGACAATACTGAATTTGAACTATACACAATACTGAAAAGTTACAGTATGTAGATTTGTTTATTTGTATGACAAAGTCAGTCAACCCTTGCAATCAGTTTCATTTAATGAATTGAAAACATCATTGATATTACGTAAAAGCAAACTGGCAATAGAAAAGATGTTCAAAATGATTAGTTCCCTTAAAACGCTAATGCTATTAACTCTTTCCGTGCCACTCACGAGATTTCTCGTGTTTTTTTATAGGTGGTTGAAAGCCACTCACGAGATTTCGCGGATTTTTAAATTTTTTTTTTTTTTGCGATCTGAACAATTATTGCATCACCCGAGCCTACCCGAGTATAGCCGAGCGGCGCCGGCGATCACTGTGGAAAAAAGCGCCCCCTGTCGTCTCCCAGATGACATAAGTGATTTTGGAATGGACTCAATGAGAATGAATGGGGAAAAAAATCCGGTACTCCACATTTTCCAGTCCACTGATCCAGCCAGGGTTACCACAGTTCATTCTGGAACCTCAGATCCCCGCTGATCATGGAGTTCTACAGTATCGCGTTGGATCCATACACGTATCGATTTTTTCGAATGGTGATCAGGAATTGGAATATACCAGTTGGATACCATCTGATGTCAGGTAAGGACTCTATGTTATCAGTGTTAGGATAATCAGAGTAAGTTTGATGAAGATATAGGCTGTTTTGTGAAATGTCTTCTTTCGGTTTCACTGTAAAAGTCCGAGAGGAAATCAACGAGGCGATTATCCGTGCGCGGCTGTAATGTGCTTGCGTGCACGTATAATATTGATCATCTAGCGTTTATTTGAAAACGATTCATAAAAAGGCCGACAAATATCAACGTTGTGGAATATTCCACTAAAAGACGATTTTCATAGAATGCTCCAGAATGAGCTGTTTTTTATATCAAAACGGGGGCTTTTCTAACTGCTCTGAAACGGAAACGACGCGATAAAAAAACAATCTGCCTTGACAGCACTGACTGGAAAATAGTCTTTGATAATGCGATGGGCAGATTAGACACATAGCCATAATTTAAAACATAGATTAGGCGATATTAACGTTAACATTGGCGCCGATGGTGGCGTCCAGCCGGTAAAAAGGAAAACCAGGCGTGGCGCTCAAAGTGTTAAATAAAAAATATATAGTGGAGGTTAAAATAAGAATATGACTTGGCCTGAAAAAAGTTCAGTCAGGAGATTTTTTTTGCTTTAATCCCTGCTTACTACTAAGGGAGTATCCACTTCAAGGTGCTTGACCTGGCACACCGGAAGGGAACAGCTCCCTCGTTTGTAATGCTCTAACTACACACCCTCAAGACCCCTATGCTCTGCATCTTCTGGCCAAAGCAGGCTATTCGCTGTCCTCGCTCCACAATGGTGGAACAAACATCCCACCACAGTCACGACAGCTGAAACCGCCATTGACTAAAAACACACTTCTTCAATGAATATCTGAAATTAAAAAAAAATATATAAAAATACAAACTACTAATCTACTATCTTTTACTATTATGCGCTAAGTAATCTACTGTGCCTATATTACTACCATGCTAATATTAATACGTTAATAAAATCTACACTACTCTGCACTCAAGAGTGTAGCACTCAACACTGTTTGACGAAAATGATCACTTACCCTTAACTGCCAGAGTTGTACCCTTCTTGCTGACTTGTTGTACAGAACCTGTAAGTCGTTTAGGATAAATGTCTAAATGTAAACATATACATTTACTAATGCGGGAAAGTAAGTTGAAGAAGAAGAATTTTAAATATTTTGTGAGTGAACTTCCAGTGTCTTTCCCGCCATAATAAGAGCTGAGTAGCAGCAGGTTTTCTTTAATGGCCAAGAGAGTGAGCAGTAACAGCACTTAGACGAACTAGAACTGCCTGTCTGACAGACCTGCTCCAGGCAGCCCTCTAGGTGACCTCTCTACAGATCCTTGCTGTGCATCTTAACACCTGGCGTTCCCTGCACTGTGAATGTGTTTGTTCAACGCTGCCTGTCAGTGTGTCAGTAGTAGCAGCCGTTATGGCTAACACTCGTGCTAACAGACCTCCCAGCAGCAGCGCCAGCAGGCGTGTAACACCAAGCTCATGTAATCGGTGCGTCGCAAGGTTTTCCCCCAGAACTCCTCCTCGTTTTTAAACGTATCTCTATTTCTCTTCCAGCTCTCAAGAGTAAACTGTGAGAGAGAAGGACCGTGTTTTTGGTGGCCGTGGATACACACACACACACACACACACACAGCCGTGGATACACACACACACACACATACACACACACACACACACACACACACACACACACACACATACACACACACACACACACACACACACACACACACACACACACACACACAACACACACACACACACACACACACACACACACACACACACACACACACACACACACACATACACACACAGCCGTGGATACACACACACACCAGGGCCATCCGACGCTATCTGCTCACCATATGGAATGTTCACTCTTCCTCCTCACGCTTCTCATCCTCCTCATCCTCCCCCCTGTCCGTGCTCAGAATGCAAGAAGAACGGATTTTGACTCATCTGCGGCAAAACGAGCAACAGAAAGCCAGCATAACCATCTCTCTTTCTATGTAATCAGATTGAAAGTGTTTTCTTTTGCCTCCCAATTAAATGGTTAAGTAAAAGAGAACAACGTGTGTGAAGGGGTCTCATTTGTCTCGTGTTCTTTTATTTTAGGGCTACGAAGTTGTTCCTCCTACGCAGGGGTGTAAAGTACTTGAGTAATTGTACTTCGTTACAATACTTAAGTACTGTTTTGGGGGATTTGTACTTTACTCAAGTATTATTAGGTTTGTATACTTTGTACTTTTACTCCATTACATTTCAGAGGAAAAAAACATACTTTTTACTCCTTACATTTAAAATGCAGACCTACAAAGTACAAAGTACAAATCTCACAGGTCCAACTATTTTAATTAGTGTATTTGAATTGTTTATCTGGCCGAACTAACATTAACGCTATTAATCCTGCGACCGCAGGTAAATCAAATCCCCATCAATGGAAAAATGAACCTGCCCATACCCATGCTGATTGGTCCTTGTGCAAGACTAGAAAGCGGGGATCTTTGATTAAACACCTGCTATCAGAAGAAGAGACAGTCAGATCTGCATTATGCTGTGGTTAATATTGTGATATTATTCAGGGTATACTCCAGTATTCTGTGGTTAATATTGTGATATTATTCAGGGTACTCCAGTATTCTGTCTTTAATATTGTGATATTATTCAGGGTACTCCAGTATTCTGTCTTTAATATTGTGATATTATTCAGGGTACTCCAGTATTCTGCCTTTAATATTGTCATATTATTCA
This sequence comes from Notolepis coatsorum, assembly GCF_963971535.1. NCBI lineage: Eukaryota > Metazoa > Chordata > Actinopteri > Aulopiformes > Paralepididae > Notolepis > Notolepis coatsorum. Next base: position 68,217,123 of record NC_140180.1, on the reverse strand, counting down.
GGATAATCCAGTATGCTGTGGTTAATATTGTGATATTATTCAGGATACACCATTCTGTTTTTAATATTGTCATATTATTCAGGATACTACAGTATTCGGTCTTTAATATTGTGATATTATTCATGCTGTGATGTGAATGCCATCCATGTTAGTTTACCTTCAATGGAGAAGTGCATTAAATAATTTTAATGCAAAAAAAGTGTCCTCTGTTCTTTCATTTCAGCATTGTCTATCGCAGAACACATTCCATTGTGGGCAGAGTGTATGCTTGGTTTCATTCCAGCCTTGCCTAAACACCAGCTGATGATTTCACTAATTGGCTCACCTCTTCAACTAACTCACCTGATGCAATGTGTAGTTAAAATGAAATCTTGGCCGATGATGGAATGAGTTTGAGACCCCTGGTCTATCCCTTTCCAAATATTTCTTTTTACTTTAACTTTTTAGTACTTAACACTATGATCGCCGGGGACGAGTTAAGACGTAATTCCTAGCCATGCTCATTCTGCCGAAGACGCCGTAACTCGTCTTTGATGTCAATATTTCAAAAATCTGTCATCGAAATCATATTTCCTTTCCGGAGCCCTGAGATGTACTGGTGAGCTCCACTCAACTGTCTAACGGTTCGAGAGCGCCATCTGGTGGCCGATCGGCAGATCGGCCAAGAGGGAGGGGCGCGCCAAACAGGAAGTGCTCATCCATATGTGCTCCGGGCACTTGCGATCGGTAGCCGGACTCCATCTCAACACACTGGATGATCAATCGCTCGCCCTAACTCAATAAACAACGTTATTTGGACGTATATAGTATTATACAACCTGGAAATGGTTCATCAGGATCAACATCCCATAATCGAAAACGGTCTACTCCACGCTGATCGTCCAACGGCGCGAGGAACATACGGTAAGATTCAGCGTTATTTTCTAACGTATTCCATATAAACTGCTATGATGAACATATGACCCACTCTGGATGAATCATCTAACGCTGCCCACGGAATTATAAACGATCCCCCGCCCATCCGGTCATCATCAGATCATACAGTACGTAGATCATTCTAGAAGTACGTCCAGTTGAAATTTTTCATCTTGCGCCGATCGCTACCAAACTGTATTTCATCATCAATATAATGCATTTAGGGCTATAAATCACGTTCTGAAGAAAGCTGCAGAAAACGATAAAAACATACTTATACTTTAGACCAGTGGTTCTCAACTGGTCTAGCCTCGGGACCCAACATTTTCCTTAGTCATTAAGTCGCGACCCAACATTTTTAACCACTATGATTTATGTAAAAGAAAAAATATTTGCAGTAATACGCAATCTTTCAAAACATGAAATAAACACAAAAAAGTGCAACAAAAGTGCAACTATTGCTAAAAACCCAATGAAATAAAAGAATAATAAATAATATATGGTTCTTAGCAGATTTCTTAGCTTAACATAACAGACCTAAATTTGGGGGAACTAATGGGATAACTGAGTTTGCAACAAAAGTGCAACTAGGGCTAAAACCCAATGAAATAAAATAATAATAAATAATATGCTTCTTAGCAGATTTCTTAGCTTAACATAACAGACCTAAGTTTGGAGGAACTAATGGGATAACTGGGGTTGCAACAAAAGTGCAACTAGGGCTAAAAACCCAATGAAATTAAATAATAATAATAAATAATTATGCTTCTTAGCAGATTTCTTAGCTTAACATAACAGACCTACGTTTGGGGGAACTAATGGGATAACTGGGGTTGCAACAAAAGTGCAACTAAGGGCTAAAAACACAATGAAATAAAATAATAATAATAATAATAAATAATATATCCTTCTTAGCAGACTTCTTAGCTTAACATGCAGGGAACTAATGGGATAACTGGGGATGATGTTTGCTCCTGACAAGAGTCTCAAAGTCTGGGGTGATGGTAGACAAAGCAACTCTGAGGTCATGCTCAATGTTCAATCTGTTCCTCCGCTTTGTCTTCAGCTGGACCAGAGCTGAGAAGCCACTTTCACAAAGATAGGTAGTGGAAGAAAAAAAAGTAAAAAAAAAAATCTTTACTTCTTTTTTTTTTTTTTACACACACATCCGCGACCCACTCAAAATGGCCCCGCGACCCACTTTTGGGTCGCGACCCACCAGTTGAGAAACACTGCTTTAGACCATATTTTAGTATGAATATGTGAATGAAAAAGTTTAACGTTGCTACACCCTGAACAATACATATACTGTAGGACATTGAATGGGCCATAATAATGGCAATGTAGCAATAGAATTTAAAAAGTTATAGCCCTGCAAAGAAGGGGAAAATAGAGCTGGCGAGGGATGGTAAATTATGAATTTAACCCATGGCGATTAAAGTGTTAAGTACATTTAAAAATAGGACTTTTTTACTTTTACTCAAGTGTGTTTTTAGCCAGATACTTTGACTTTTACTTGAGTCAGATTTTGAAAGAGTACCCATACTTTCCCATATAATATAATATAATACCCATATAATTTCTGGGTATTTTTAACACCCCTGCTCCTACGCACCTGTTAACACTGCTGTCTCTTTCTGTCAGGAAGTCGATCCTCCTCAGCACCGGAGGCAGCATCATCACCCAGGCTCCACTCTCAATGTACTTGACCTACAACTGTTTTGTTAATCAGTGAGCTTTGTATGCCAAACCTTCCTACCACACACCACCACAGACTCTGTTTGTACTGATCGTATGAATCATGTGTATGTGTGAGTGGATGAAAGAAGCTCATTAAAGCTCATCACGGAGGCTTAGGTGTGTGTGGAAAGGAAAAAGGTATTTTCCCCTTCCCAACTGGTTGTGTGTGTGTGTGTGTGTGTGTGTGTGTGTGTGTGTGTGTGAGTGTGTGATAGTGAAGGGTTAACCTTCTGTCGTGTGGCAGTGAAAGGGTTAAAGACAGTAGAGCAGTAGAAGTTGAGTACTTTTTTTTTGTATCTACTTTTTCTCCCCATCTCCCCAGGCGCACCAACCGACCTGTAGGAGTCGCTGTCCACAAAGTCCGATCCCCACCCAACGGCTTTCCCACCCTCTAACACTGCCAATTGTATTAGTATGAATGGCCGAGAGCTGGGCTCGAACCCAGCATCTCCTGCATTGGTGGCGAGCGCCTTGCCCACTGCGCCACCTAGCCGCCCGAGGTTGAGTACTTGATATCGCAGTCACACTCCCAAGTGGTATGGATTGACTCTATAACTGCTTTGGCCTCATGGTTCTTCATCTCAAGGGTTAAATGTTGAGCTGCTGCCCGGCCCCCTTCATCTGAAAACCGTCTTTAGAATCCAAACAATACAAGAGGGAGGGTGGGGGAGACAAGAGGGAGGGTGGGGGAGACAAGAGAATATCAACAGGAAACCGCTTCTTCCTTCCTCATCTCCTTTTTCTTCTTCTTTTCCTCTTCTCCTCTTTCGTCTTCTTCTCCTCTTTCTTCTTCTAAAAGCCTCATCTGTCGCTGGGGGATTCTGTCGCTGTCTATTTATTAATTTCTTCCGATTTGTTTGTTAGAGAGAGAGAGAGAGAGAAAGAGAGAGAGAGAGCCGGGGGGGGGGGGGGGGGGGGGTGGAGGGAGAGGAGGTACAGAAAGCCTGATGAACTCATCTGAAGGCTCTCTGGGTTTTTTTAATAAGTTGCAGACTGTGAAGCTAACGACTCTCCAACCATTCACTCTGAAAAATGAAGAGAGAGGAGCGAGGGAGAGGACTGGAGGAACAGAGAATGAAAAGACAGTGAGACTCATTATCCTGCAACCAATTTTCATCACTGCCCTGTCAGTAATCTCTCCCACTCGCTGTTTCTCTCCCTCTGTGTGTGTGTGTGTGTGTGTGTGTGTGTGTCTCTCTCTGTGTGTATGTGTCTCTCTCTCCCTCTGTGTGTGAATGTGTGTCTCTCTCTCCCTCTGTATGTGCGTGTCTCTCTCCCTCTGTGTGTATCTCCCTGTGTGTTTGTCTCTCTCTCCCTTTCTCTGTGTGCGTGTGTGTGTGTCTCTCTCCCTCTGTGTGTGTGTCCCTCTCTCCCTCTGTGTGTATGTATGTGTGTCTCCATCTGTGTGTGTGTCTCTCTCTCCCTCCCTCTGTGTGTGTGTCTCTCCCTCTTACAGTCCTCCACGCATCCTGGTAGAAGTGACATATGAAGACCAATTACACTAACTGTAACTGTTAACTTAGAGGCTGATTTCCTGCCCTCTCAGAATATACACTGAAAATCCTGTAGGCCTAGGAAATAACTTGCTGCTCACCACTCTGTGGATGTGTGTGTCATTTCCCTATTCTTCTGGGGACCAAATGTTCCACAAGGACCAGGAATAGGATCGTTAGGATGGTTAAGTTTAGGGTAAAGAATTAGGGAATGGATGGCAATGGAATGTCCCCACAAGGCATGAAACGTGGCTGTGTGTGTCAAATGTCCCCATAGAAACACTTGCTAAATATTTTTTAGGGGTAGGCTTGGGCTAGGGTTAAGTAGGTTTAGGTAAAAGTTAAAGGGACACAACAATGCTGATTTATTGCACATAATCTCACACACATTAATTTAGTTGAACAGTTATTGAGAGTAAATACATTTCAACATGGCCACCAATTATGTCATCGGGGACATTGAATCCTTGTGTTGTGTTAATTACAGCTCATTGATTTGAAATGATAAGGTGGCAGTCCCTGTAAGACAAGGTATTGCTATTTTCCGATCTACATCATTTCATGGTGCTGTAATTAAAAGGACGACATCACTGGTGGCCATAATCAAACTCTTACTCTCAATAACTGTCAAACTAAATGAAAGTACGCAAAACAGTTTTTGGATGTGCGTGAGATTATGTGCAAAATAAATCTGCATTGTTTTTTACTTTTTTGGTGAAGTACCCCTTTAATGCAGTGGGTTTCGGGGGTTTGATTGATTGATTGAAAAATGTTATATTAACAGATTGCAGAATGAGTACAATACAGTACGGCTCAATACAAACAACTGTTAAGAGGATGCAGACCAGAAAAATACTTTTGTCTTGTTTACATCAGTGTAGTAGGGAATGAATGTATTCAGTTGACCTCATAAGCAGAGTGTGGGTCTGTGTATGTGAATTCATATGTCTTTTGAATGATTTGTATGCACGTAGAAGATATGTATGCACATATGTAGGTGTGCATGTTTGTATGTAGGTATGCATGTTGTGTACATGTTGTGTGTGTATGTGTATATATGCATGTTGAATGTTTCTGTGTGCGTATGTGCATGTGCATAATGTGCGTGTACCTATTTGCATATATACCTATGTATTTCTATCATTGTCCATCCGATCTCTCTATCTCCCCCCCCCCCCCCCCCCCCCCCATCTATATTCTCATCTTTTGGCTAGGGAGTTGTGGTTATCGTTAGGCTACTCACCCAAAATCCTTGGACCTATGGGGTTAAGGTTAAATGGGCTGGGTGGTTCTGTGTTGGTTGTTGTTTTGATATTGTCTATCTGTGTCTTGTCTGTTCGTCTTGTCTTGTCTTGTATTGTCTTGTTATGTCCTGACATGTTCATTATACTTGCTCAACTCTCTATTGTTCCTGGATCTATGCTGTTTTATTGGGTCATTGATGGTATTCTCCCAATTACTAAAGATCATGATGGATAATACAAAAGGACTTAAAATTATACACTTGAACATAAGGAGACTCAAACACAAAATTGACCTATTGCGGCCGTGGGTGGAACAGCATAAACCCAATGTAATTACACTTTCTGAAACCTGGCTTAATAACGAGATATCCAACAACGAAATCAAGCTAACTAATTATGTCATAATAGAACTGATAGAGGTTCGAGAGGTGGTGGTGTAGTCACTTATGTGTCATCAGATCTGGCTGCTGAATTAATTGTGCCTGCAGCTGTCCCTGTTCATTTTGAGGGTATTTTTGTGATGGTAATCCTACACGAGAACAAATATATAACAATTGGTAACATATATAGACCCCCTTCAGCTCCTGCTGATTCCTTCAACTGTTTAGTCTCCACCATAAATTCGATTCATGACAAAAATGAACTTGTAATTTTAGGAGATTTTAACCGTTGCTGGTTGGATAAAGCCTCAAAAAATGCTAAAAACATTATTGGGAACTTGAATCTAACCCAGCTAATAAGTGAGTCCACTCGGGTTACACCCACTTGCCAATCTCTGCTCGATTGGATCTTGGTCTCACACCCTAATCGTATTATTGATTCAGGTATTTCGGCAGATTGCTTTAGTGACCATTCAGTTCAGTTCAGTTCAGAGTTTTTATTTGCCACATGGAATAATACAATCATAGTTTCTTCATTAAAAAAAATCATAAATAGCCATTCCATGGACAAAAGGAGCAGGAAGAAGAATAAATCTTATAGTTACCTGCCCCTTATTCCTAAACTAACATGTATTTTCTTAATGGTCGGCGTATAACCTTATTTACACAAATAATCATTTATACCATTATAAAAGAAACACAATCCATAGTTAAACAAGAAACATTTAAATAATAATAATAATAATAATGATAAAGAATAAAGAAGAAAAGAAAGAGAAGAAAAAAAAAAAAAATCTCACTATTCAGATCACATTTTGATTTTCATACTGACTAAATATTTTTTTTTTATAAATTTTTTTGAATTGATAAACACTGTTACATCCCTTAAGCTCGCTATGGAGAGAATTCCATAACTTTACACCAATAACTGAAGGACACATCTGTTTAAGTGTGGCACGTGCAAACTGATGTTTAAAATTGTATTTTCTCCTACTAAACTCACTTTCTAAATGAAAAAGATTTTGTAGTTTTTCTGGCAGTGTATTATTTCTTGCCCTAAACATAATTAACATTGTTTGAAACTTAACCATGTCTTCAAGTTTAATTATTCTAGATTTAATAAATAATATATTTGTGTGTTCTCGATAACTCACTTTATGTGTGATTCGTACAGCCCTCTTCTGTAGTATATATAATGGTTTTATATTTGTCCCATAAGTATTCCCCCATACTTCAACACAATAACTGATATAAGGTGAGATGAGTGAGCAGTAGAGTGTTCTCATTGCCTCATACTCTAACACATCCTTTACTTTATTCATAACAAAAATACTCTTGGACATCTTTTTTTTAACGTGTGCTATGTGCGATTTCCATGTTAATTTATCATCCATAATCACACCAAGAAAACGAAATTCATTAACTCTCTCTATATCAGCTCCATCTATGGTCAGTACTATATTTTCATCTAGTTGCATGGTGTTCTGCATTTGGAAAATCAAATTACCCAAACTTCCCCCAAAATTCATAAAAATTAGGCAAGATAGGAAAATGAATGTTGATGAATTCATTAATGATCTAATTTCAGTTAACTGGGACCGATATCAAATCATCTCAAATGTTCATGAAGCTTGGGAATTCCTTCACACAGAACTAACCAGAATTATCGACAAACATGCTCCATTCAAAACAATCAAAGTCAAGGGTAGTCACCTTCCATGGATAACTTCAGACCTCATCAGCAGCTTCAGGCAGAGAGATAAGGCATGGGCCACATATCGTAGGACTAAGGATCATGCAAACTGGGAAACATACAGACAGCTTAGAAATAAAAGTAAAATATTGACTCGGAATGCAAAATCAAATTATTATAAAGAATCTCTCAACTCTGATTTTAAAAACACTAAACAATTTTGGAAAAAAATTTAAACTATAACTAATTCATCTGATACAAATATTCAATGTAATCAATTAAAAGTTAATAACACCATATTGCATAATCCTCTTCTTGTAGCTCAAGCCTTTAACCAACACTTCTCTTCAGTCTGTACTCCCACAATACCGGATCCTTATGTCATCTGTAACAATGCACCACCTTGCAAAAGCTCCTTCTCGTTCACGAAAATCTCACCTATTGATGTTCTGAATGCCATAAAAGACCTCAAAGTGTGTAGTGGCCCAGGCCTAGATGCATTTAGAAAGCACATTTCTTAAACTTGCTCCACACATTTTGATGTATCCTCTCTGTGATCTCTATAATCTGTCTTTATTATCACATGAAATACCATCTCCCAATACCCTCCCACTCAGGGCATTATGGGGTAGAACACATAGTAGCATACTACAAAAACCTAGGGGTCCACAAAGACGACTTCAAACTTGAAATGGTAACAACCGATGAGGTACTCAAAAAATTGAGCGCCCTCCAACCTAACAAGGCCACTGGCCATGACAACATCCCCTCCAAATTCCTCAGAGACGCAGCAGCCGCCATCACCCCAGTCATCACACACATAATAAACCTCTCTATAAAACAGGGGCACGTCCCCAAGGACTTCAAAATTGCGAGAGTGACCCCTCTACACAAAAAGGGCAGCAAATTAGACCCAGGCAACTACCGCCCTGTTTCTATTCTTACCTCCATCTCGAAAGTCATGGAGAAAATAGTCTATGAACAGGTCGAAAAGTACTTGGCGGAAAAAAATCGAATCTACGAATTCCAATCTGGCTTCAGAACGTCCCACTCCACTGACACATGCCTCCTCTATTTGAACGACCACATCAAACAAGAGGTGGACGCGGGAAAATACTGCGGCATGGTCATGCTGGACCTACAAAAGGCCTTCGACACTGTCAATCACTCCATTCTAATGGACAAGCTAAAAGCAATTGGTTTTGATAGCTTATCAGTGAGCTGGATGCAATCCTACCTGGAGGGGAGAGAACAGATGGTAGAGGTAAACGGTACTCTATCCCCCCCCCTCACAGTGAGCTGTGGTGTTCCACAAGGAAGCATACTAGGACCGCTACTCTTCCTAATTTATGCAAATGACATGTCGTCAGCCTGTGACTGCAACTTGTTCCTGTTTGCAGACGACTCAGCCCTGCTGGTCTCAGACAAGAACAAATTGCAGGTTGAAAAAACCCTCAGCACGGAACTAGGCAAAATCTGCATATGGCTCGCTGATAACAAACTATCATTACACATGGGCAAAACAGAGTCCATTCTCTTCGGTTCAAATAACAAACTCAGCAAGACCGACGGATTCTCAGTTACAGTGGGTGACAATATTGTCACAAGGAAAGACGAAATTACCTACCTGGGTTCCATCCTAGAGGCAAATCTTTCCTGTGACAAAATGGCATCCAATGTAATAAAAAAAGTCAACCAACGAACTAGATTCTTGTACCGGATCTCCTCTCTGGTAAACAAGAATACCCTGAAGACTCTGGCAGGAGCACTCATTCAAGGGTACTATGACTATGCGTGCACCTCATGGTACCAAAGCACCTCAAAGGCGCTTAAAACAAAATTACAAACATCACAAAACAAACTGGTCAGACTACTACTTGACCTGAACCCCAGAACCCACCTCACCCCTGCCCACTTTGACAACCTAGGATGGCTTAGAGTAGACGACAGAGTACAGCAACTTGCAATGGGCCTGGTCTACAAGATACACTATACGACCGGGGTGCCCATGTACATGTCAAAATACTTCCCAAAGGTCAGTGAATACCACAACCACTACACCAGAGGAAGCTCAACAAATCATGTTAAACCCAGATTCGGCTCAAACAAGGGACTAAACACGTTTCGCAATTATGCCACAACAATGTGGAACGCCCTACCCAAAGCTGTAAAGGAATGTGAATCCCTGCCCACATTCAAAACCGCTCTTAAAGAGCACCTACGGGAGGCTGCAATTCGAAACTGGCCACCGTAAATGCCCAAAACCCCCACCACCTCCTAATAGACAGTCTCCTCACCACCGCATGTATATATTCCCTCCCCGCCGTATGTATATTTCCCTCCCACCCACCCACCCCCTCCTAATGTACAGTCCCCTCCCCATCATATGTATATACTCTGTCAGGATCTAGGGGTAACAGTACTTTATATTTGAATACCGTTATGTCACAAATGTATCAGTACTAAATACCTATATGTCCCTATGCCATAAATGTCATGAATGTTGTGTATGTCATAAATGTCTATATGAATTGAAAATGGGGGACCCTGATGGAAACAAGACAAACGTCTTTCTCAGGTCTGCATCCCCTTAACAATTGTATGTATTGAGCCGTACTGTATTGTACCCATTCTGCAATCTGTTAAATAAAGTTTTCATTCATTCATTCATTCATTCATCTATCTGGAAGCACTCAAAAATCACTCCTCTCCACAAAGCAGGCAATGTACTAGATCCCAATAATTACAGACCAATAGCAATTATCTGTTCCATAGCTAAAGTCTTTGAAAAGTTAATTTATAAACAACTGTCTAATTATCTCAGCAACAACAATATTGTATCACCTTCACAATCTGGTTTTCGCTCCAATCATTCCACAACTACTACTTTATTAAAACTCACTAATGATATATTTTCTTCATCTGGTAATCTCTCACTGGTGCAATATTTATTGATTTAACAAAAGCCTTTGATTTGGTCAACCATTATCTCCTATTAGACAAACTGTACGCTATTGGCCTCTCACGCAATGCTCTACTCTGGTTTAATTCATATCTGCACAACAGAAAACAATGTGTTGCTATACAGGATGGTAGATCTGAATTGGCAGTACAGGAACGTGGGGTGCCACAAGGCTCAACATTAGGCCCGCTCTTGTTCTCAATATTTATTAATGATCTCCCCTCAATTTTCACAGGTTGTAATACTCAACTCTATGCCGACGACACAGTGATATATACATCTCAAATGACCTTACCTCAAATTCAGTCAACACTGCAATTAAATTTCAATAAACTCAAATCATGGCTCTCGGCTAATAAACTTCTAATCAACAAAACAAATACTATGCTCTTTGGGACCACCCGTAATCTTGCATCCAAAACCATTAATCAACCATTTAATATCACTTGTCTGGACTGTACACAACTGCATAGAGTTGATCACATTAAATACCTTGGTCTATGGCTTGATTCAGAACTCTCATATAAATGTCACATTGATAATATTGTTAGAAAAGTCAACTTTAGTGCTGGTGTTCTCTACCGCAACAGAAAATGTTTCACACTCCCTGTCAGAAAGAAACTGCTTCATCAACTAATTTTACCCATCATGGATTACGCTGACGTAGTTTACCAAACTGCATCTAAAACCAACCTTCTTCCACTAAACACATGCACTATTCAACCGTCTATGCAGATTTGCTCTTGGCTGCCCATATTTGACACACCACTGCACCATGTACTGTATGAAAACCTTAATTTGCCAGCTCCCACAGTAAGACGACAGCAGCACTGGTTACAGTTCATTTTTAAATGTATTCACTTCAATTATCCGCAATATCTCAAACAGTATATGGACCCTTTCACCTCTAGACATCAACTGAGACACTGTGCACAGCTATTTTTTAAAGTTCCAACAAATGTAACTACCTCAGTTGGCAAAAAATCATTCATGTTCAAAGGTCCATCTGACTGGAATAATCTTCCAGTTCATATTCGAGCTATAACATCCTCACAACTGTTTAAAACTGCGCTGTCCTCTCACCTTGAGATTACTTGTTCATGTTTCCACCAATAATTGTATAACAGATCTTTGAAGCAATCACTTGAATATGTGCTCTGTGTTTTGTTGTTTGTTTGTATTATGTTCCTCTTGTTTGATGTTGTTTGAACCTGTTTATTATTATTTTATCTTGTTTTGTGTTTGGTTTTTGTTTGTTTCTTTTGTTTTGTTATGTTTAATACATAATAATTTATGTATTTTGTAAGCTGTGGACCCCCTTGAAAACGAGATGGTTCATCTCAAGGGGTAATTCCAAATAAAGAATTTCAATATGTGAAAGACGTGAAAGAGTGAGTGTGTGCATGTGCAACAGAGAGAACTTGAATGTATCAGTATCTTTAGTAATTCCTTCAAGCTACATTTCCCTCCCCCTGAGGAAAGCACCTGGACCCACCGCAGAGGGAAGCAACGGCACAAAGCTGGACGAGTGGCAGTTTGGTGAGGAGATGGGTGATGTGTATGGATGAGGGCGTGATGGAAGCAGAGAAAGAAGGAGGTGGGTGATGTTTATGGATGGGAGGGGGCGGGGCGGTAAACTGCTTGTGAAATGAAAATGGCTCTTTAGCAGAATCCAGGACACTTGGGCACTGTGCTGGATCAATGTCCCTGATTTACTGTCTGAAAGCCTGTCAGAGGGTGGGAGGAGAGGGAGGAGGGGGGAGAGGTGGACAGAGAGAACTCTGAGCGTGTGAGGGAGACACTGCCCTTAATGGAAGGAGAAAGAGGGGGGGGGGGAATTGTCCACGAGAGTGACAGCGCCTAGCTGGGGGGGGGGGGGGTCGAGCTTGGACTAAAGTCTTAATGGGATACAAAGTCAATGTGTCGAGGCTGTGTGTCGAAGGGCAATCTTGTTTTGCGAAGGGAATCTGTGGCCGTTTGGGGGTAGAATCGATGGAGGACACGCAGTGGTTTCTTAAACCCTGCGCTATTGTACCGAGAGGCCACTCGGGGCGTGCGTATTGACGGATAGTCAATAGGAGTGTAGGCGAGCAGTACACAAAACCTAACCCTAAAACCCTAACCCTGTCGGAAATAATCTATCCCCTTTTCATGCTGCAGAAGCACTGGGTTCAGTCATGTGAAAGTTATTTTTAAGATACAGCTGAAATTCACATCTCTGATCAAAAGATGCCTAAGAAGAATCAGCTGACTGTCCAAGTGTCTGTTCTGACCACTGAGCAGGCGACGTTGGAGGGACGTCCACGTCTTGTTTGTACGTCAGAGGACATTGCGGACGGGATCTGTACGTCCTCACAGTTGCTGATATTAAATCATACATTTCAGAGTTAAATGGTGAGTTTAACACAGAAGCAGTGACTGGAGCTGTTATTGTTATTAAATGACGACAGAACTCTGCCTACAGTATTCCTGATTTATCAACACGTTTTTGTGAGAGCGAACATTTTGGCGCTTCGTTTGCAAACAGCAACGAATGTCTGAACCCTAAAAAATGGCATTCGGGCCAGAACTACAACACAGAAAGTCTTTCATCTTGTAGAACAAACCTTGTTCCTGACATCAACCAAGTCATGGAAATCTCTAAAAGGCCTAAAACAGAATTTTTTCATGGGCTTCACATTGTGATTCTGGGTGAGGTAGAATACAGTGCATGAACCTCATCATTTGCTGTTTCATTTGATGTTGAAATGGGCCCCTGAACCATAGGGCCGGCTATATATATATGACTATATGCCATTTACATATATACTGTATACGTATACCGTATACTCAAATACTGTACTACTGTATTTATATTCATTCAACCTGCCCTCATTTACAATGACGTTGACCATACATACATAATAAATACATAAAAAATACAACTGATATACAAAAGAATGCAAAAACATAACAGTATATACAAGTATATACAATCAATAAAAACAACTGCAGGTTATGGTGGTATGATTGGTAATTAATGATTTAAACTGACCAAATCATACCAAAATATAGAACTTTAGAGTTTGTTGTATAATGTTCCACATGTCAGGAGCACAGAAGCTAAACAAAACAAAACATACTGTATGTGTGTACCGTAAATGGAATATTTTAAAAAGCAAACAAACAATGGGTTTCTGAGATGGGTGTGTTTGTGTGTGTGTGGGGTGGGGGTGATTTATCTGCATCTGTGTCAGCCTGCTTTGAGAGTGTGTGTACAGTATGTGTGTGTGTGGCAGGGAGAGTGTATTTATGCAAGTGTCTTTTATGTGTGTCTGAGTGGGTAACACACACACACAGGTGGAGCTGAAAGGTCGAGAGCGCTTGACGTGGACATATCGTGGAGTGTTTTCCCCGCAGCCTCAGGAGGCCGTCCAGGGGGTTTATTTTATTTTTATTTTGAGTGTTTAATGTATTAAAAGGACCGGGGTAATGAATTATAATCTTTAATGCAGAGACCGATCGATACCACTAGAGAATAAATCAGCTTTTACTGAGAGCGTCAAAGCCCTTAATACACTAGGGGAGAGTGAGAAAGAGAGTGAGTTAGAGAGAGGGGGGTGTATGTGGGTGTGTGTGTGGGTGTCGTGGAGTGATGTAGGGACAGAAGAGGGGAGGAAGGGACAAACGCCGTTCTAAGGAGAGACACAGAGGGAGAGATATAGAGAGATGATGAAGGAAGGGATGAGAGCAGGGCAGTTATGGATGGACACTCACCTTTGGACTAACCTCATTGAGTAAAAGCTTCTTGAAAGCACTGCGATTTTGACAGTTTTGCGAGGAGGCAAGGTCGCCGGGGGTCAGTCACACAGACACACACAACACCATATCTATTTGTTATTGTCCACCTTGGATTGTTCTTCCTCCCTGCCATCCCCACCTTCCTCCGTTGCCCACGGCGACCTTTAATTAATTGGATTACGGTGCCGTTGTTGATCAAACAACACCTCTCCAGACTTCACGCTGCGCAGTCAGAATCGACTGAGAGGGGGGGTTGGTGGGGGGGGGGGGTTCTGCTGGGAGACGTGCCTCCAAAAAGATAATATACTTTATTAACCCGGAATGGAATTCCACTTTAGTGAGTCTGGCAAATTGAAACCAATTATGTCTGCAGAAAAGAACAGATCAGGGAGGACTTTTAAACAGTTGCGCTAGGTTAACATTATTCTGGATCAACAAGGCTCTAAAGTGAAATTCCCATCCTGGGTTGATAAAGGCAGTGTATATATATATTTATTTTTATATATTTTTTTGGGAGGGATGTCTCTCAGTAAAGAACACCTCTCCGGACTTCATGTCACGCCACTGGGATCGACTGCACTAGGGGGGTCTCTGCTGTGCCAGAAGTTATATACTCTGCTTTTATTAACCCGGAATGGAATTTCACTTTAGAGAGTCAGCCAAATCGAAAACAAATATGTCTGCAGAAAGCAGATCAGGGAGGACTTTGGAGCAGGGCACTTATAGACACACACCCAGAAAGATGTGTCACTTAATTTGTTCTGGGCTACGTTCACACAGCAAGCCTTAGTGCTCAATTCTGATTTATTGCTCAGATCAGATTTTTGTTGTTGTTGCGATTCTTTTTTTTATGTGGCCAATATCAGATTCCAGTGTGAACTGGTCACGCTCCTTAACTGCATTGGCTCCCCATCGCCGCTTGAATCCGCTTCAAGGTCCTCGGCCTGGCATATTGCGCAGCGAAGGGAACGGCTCCCGACTACCTCCGGTCAAGACCCCTCCGCTCTACATCTTCTGGCCGCCTCAGACCCACTCCTATCCGAGCTCCAAGAGGGTCATCAAAGAGAAGGATTATTCAGGATTCTCAGTCCTCGCTCCACAATGGTAGAACAAACTTCCCACCAGTTAGGACAGCCGAAACCCGACCAATCTTTTGCCATCAACTAAAAACACACTTCTTCAATCAATATCTGAAATGAAAAAAACTTCTTACTGTCTTATACTATCATGCACTCTTCCTACTATGCTGATGTGTCTTTACTACTATGCACTCAACACTGCAGCACCCAAGTTTTAGCACTGTTTGATAAACATTGTTACTCAGCTGTAAGAGTTGACCCTTCCTGCCTGGCGAAATATCAGAATTGTATATCGCAACAGAATTATAGTAATTTTCTCATTTATTATTTTCTTTTCGTGTCCATATACGTGTCCCTACGTTCTCATTGATGAATGTTGTCATTGGGTGTAGATAGATGGGTTTGTTTGTATAGATGGATTCATTCTAGCCATTGCAAACTGGTGGGGCCAGCAGTAGCTGAATCCTAGGAGATTATGTTGATATCCCTATTCACCATGATCTACCATTCCAAAGAGATGATCACTGTCTGAAAGATCATAATGTGAAATGCCATATGTAACAGTGCCATGCCTGTCTCCTGATTGATTTGTGTAATAAATAGTTTTTACATTCCGTTTTGTCTGCTTTAATATTTGGGGGCATGGTACGCAATGATTACGCTCTTTGGATGTGGGACATTATTTCAGGGTTTGTTGTAATGTTTTCCAGCACCCTGGTGTTTTGCTCTGCTAGGTTGACACAATTATAATGGTTTGTGTAATATGTGTTTATATGATGTTGTTGGTACATTTTGTAATATGATAGCTTTCTGTATTTGATAAATGTATCATATATATTCTTTTTTTTATCAATGAAATTATCAAAAGGGGGGAGTATTATGGAAAATGATATGTTCACCCTCTTACCGCTTTGTTAATCCTTTAGAAATCAGCTTACTAAGGAACGCTCTGACATTCTCTTACTGTATATGTAGCAGGGTGGATTATCCCTGCTTTATGGGAGTGGTTGTACACGGCCACCTGGTAGCGAGAACGCAGCAGAGCTGAGTCCAGCTGGGTCCCCGACTGTAGGCCAGGAATGTTGAAGTGGAGGTCGAGCAGCAGGAGTGGATGGGGCCTAGGATTCACTGACCTAGGGATGGTACTCTGGTCCTTCTTGCCCTCCAGGGCGATCAGCAGTAGCTCCCCACACACCCACACTTCCCCCAATACTTCCTGAGCCCTCCCACACCCGATGGCAGTAAGATGGATGATATATTCGCTCCCCAAAGCAGTACTCTTCCTTAATGATGAGTGGAGACCTTTCACAATGAACTATAGACAGGGGGTGGGGAAAGGGTTAAATGAAATACACATTAACAGACACGCACACAGTGGTCCCATCAACTGTCCTTTACTGGAAGTCTGGTTCAAGTTACAAATAAATTACACAACTATGAAAGTTATTCCCACACTGGGCACCTAGACACAGTAACAACACCTTCCCTTTAAGGGTTTATATATACTGTTCCGCTTCTCCGTAGGAGGGGAGAGAGGGGAGGAAGAGGGAGAGGGATAAAGGAGTTATTGAATGGAACACATTATTATCACGCTCAACCAGATTGACCAATAAATGGTTGGGGCGCCCCTAGACACTGCTGCCAGCGTTAGTTTAAAGCACCGTTTATCTTCGCCCTTAGAGAGCCTCCGCCACACAGTGGAAATGTCTACCGATAAAGTTTCAGCACTCGGAGCGCCGCTGTACTTATCCAAGATGGCGGGCCTGCTCTCACCACCAACCGTCCGGGTGGTAAGATGGCCGTCGGGAGATCCCGCGATAACACGCAGCGGGGCAGGGTAGACGCTGGGCAGATGACTGCTGGGGTAACGGCTTGGAGAGGCGTGCAGTGTAGTGATGTCCGCTGCTGGGCTGAAGGGGTGGGCCGACACGCGGGCTAAACTGTGGTGCTAGCCTAAACAAAGCTAAGCTGTGGGTCGTGGTGAACCCCCTGTCATAACGCCTATACACAGCTAACGCAAGGTGGACAATATCTACCACCTGGTCTTCGGCAGTCGCTCGTCTGCCGGTTCATTCACAATGTCTCTTCCGCATTAACCAAACGCTAAGCTACCGCATACTTCTAGGATAACCCGCTTTGTAACTGAGTTTATCTCTCGCGTGCTGAATCTTCGGAGCTCCCGTTCCTTGCGTCCTCCTCCCTCTGTGGAAAACGCTGAAGAGGAGGCCCCTCCCTCGGCATCGCGCTCTGAACCCATTCTTCTTCAACTGTGTCTCCCTGCCCAACGTGACCACCAGCGCCCCTGGCGGCACCTGTATCCTGTCCCACTATGAACGGTCAATGTTAGGATAGGGAGAATCAAAGAGAGCAGCAAGTTAAGTGTCAATGTCAGGGTAGGGATGATCAAGAGCGGTCAGCCGGTTACACAACGTCCTCGTGAACACAGGGAATGCAAAGGATTAGCGTTAGACACATTGAATAATAGTCATACATTTTCAGGTGTCTATATACATTTAGCTCAGGGTTACCCATGACTCTGAGACATAACCAGACATTTTCTAGTACCTTGGAACTTCTGACATAGCTTGAGAAATAGCCAGACACCGGGCGGCTAGGTGACGCAGTGGGCAAGGCGCTCGCCACCAACGCAGGAGATGCTGGGTTCGAGCCCAGCTCTCGGCGTTGCTACCAGCTTGGCTGGTCGTTCATACTAATACAATTGGCAGTATTAGGGGGTGGGAAAGCTGGTGGGTGGGGATCGGACATTGTGGACAGTGACTCCTACAGGTCGGTTGGTGCGCCTGCACAGTAGAATCAGGAAGCGACGGGGCGGCGTGTCCCTCCCACGCAGACCCCCGCCGCTGAGAGATCGTGCTGTGCAGGTGAAAAGATGCGACGGCTGCCTCCTCGAGTACCGGAGGGGACACGTGATGCAAGGCTTCGTCCACATTGCAGCCGGCCTGTGGGAGGCATGGCCTAACAGCGTTCGAGACAGGGGAGGGTAGAATTGGACAATACGAAATTGGGGAAGGGAGAAAAATAGAAAAATGGGGAGAAAAAGTAGATACAAAAAAAGAAATAGCCAGACACTGTCTCATGACTGTGCATTTCCACACAGGTTCTCTTGCCTGACAAGCGTTTAACTTTTTTATTTGTCTCGAACATTAAAAGATCACAATAAAACAGTAAAAGATAAAACGCCAAACATAAAAGATAAATCTCCCATCAGAAAAAACACAAAACAATGGATGTGTTGGAGAAGGAGCAGGAAGAAGCAAGATTCTCATCATGCCCTGCCCCTTCATCAACAGTGTCATATTAAATCATACAAATATTTCTGTATTTCTTGAAAATTATATTCGTCTTTTTGATTTGTATTTAAACTGATGTGCTGTTGCTTTGCTTGATCTAGTCCATTCCACAGAGTCACCCTGCAGACTGAAACCCACATACCTTTAAGAATGTCTATCCTTTGGAGGGGCAGCTGGGTAGCGCAGTGGAGAATGCACTCACCTACCACCGCAGAGACTCAGCGGTACCTCCGGCTTGGTCAGTCGTCCCTACTAACACAATTGGCAGTGTTAGCGGGTGGGAAGCCTGCAGGGTATGTGTCCTGGTCGTTGTAAACTGCGGTTCTTACTGGTCGGTTGGGGCGCCTGTTCAGCAGGGAGTGGATCGGGGGAAATAGCGTGAACCTCCGCACACGTTACATTCCCCCAGTGAGAGTCCTCGCTGTCAGGTGAAAAGAAGCGGCTGGCTGACTCCACATGTATCAGAGGAGGCATGTGGTAGTTCTACACCCTCCCTAGGCCGACAGTGGGACAATGCACGCAACGACCAGGAAGGGAATTGGCATAGCGACTAAATTGGGATGGGATCGAAAATACAGAAAAAGTGAGAAAAAAAAAGAATGTCTATCCTTCAACATCATGGAGAAGAATACACAATGCAGATTCAGCCAGTCACACGGGGGGGTTGCCAGATGATTTCCAAAAAATAAATAATAATAATAATAAGATATTTTTTTTTATGCAGTCAGGCCACTGAACTTAGAAGCAGGCCAGGCCAGTGTTTCTAGTTGCAGCGGCGCAATAGTTAGATAACCTAGGTGGGGAACAACCAGGAGATCACTGCAACTCACACAAGTTGGAGTACTATCTCTCTCTCTCTTGCTCACACACACACACAAAGGGAGCCGCATGTGATTGGTGGAGGCGGGACCCTTACAATTGCTAATCATTGACACATGCTAGCCTGTAATAATCCCCCACAGAAAAATCTACTTTGCATTTGATATATTGCAAATATATGCCATCACAGGGGACCCTGGTGGAAACAAGACGAAAGTCTTTCTCTGGTCTGCATCCCCTTAACAATTGTGTGTATTGAGCTGTACTGTATTGTACCCATTCTGCAATCTGTTAATAAAGTTTTCAATCAATTCAATCAATCAAAACACACACTGGCATTTAAAGGGTTAGAATTATAAAATTAATATGTGGTGTTATGATCAGGGCTGAAGTTGAATAAAAGATTTATGAAAGAAAAAGTGGTATTTCAACATATAGTAATATTTTTATGGCGTTTTTGAAGAGGACAATTTAGTCCCTTATGGTAAGAGTGAGTATTTTTTTCAATCTGACATTACAAAAAAACTGAAAATCCATCAAAATCAGTGTTGTTGCTAATCATACATATGCTAGCCTGTTTTTTAACAATAATTTGTGATGCCATCACAAACACTGGCATTTAAAGGGTACAAATAAAAAAAATCCTACACCAGAATGCAGGAAATGAAGTCTTTGTAAGAAAAAGATTCCTGGTGGGGGACCCCCCGCTTAAAAAGTGGCCTGACTGGGGCTATATTTCGCACTATATTTCCTGGCCTGAATGATTATCCCAGTCCGGCCCTGGTTAAAAGCCTCCAATGCTTAATAGTGTGTGTACGTTTGAACGTTTGCATGTTTAAACCATATATTTCCATTTATAATTTTTTTTATAAAATAATACTTTTTTTTACCTCCTATAATAGTGGGGGTCGCGGCTCTCTGACACCGTTATTTCGGGGGGCGCGGCCTGAAAACTTTGGGAACCCCTGCTATAACCGATGGGGCATACAGACCCACATCTGCACCTTTGTTTACACTGTTTATTTTCTCATATTTTTATACTCAGAGTTAATTGTGTGGCTAGGTGTGCTACAAATAGATGAAAACACTTGTCCGTACACTGAGCCTGGCAGACCATCGGTTCTGTAGCGAGAATCTTTACCCTGATGACTGCCAGTCCAAGAGAAGAAATACTATACCAAAGCAAGAGTGGAGACACCTGCTGCAGACAGAGCAGAGGTAATGTTAATAGTTAAAGTTATTGTGTTGACTTGGCATCAGTACACACAAAAGGTTGACAGGATAACAGCAAAAACAATCGCTCATTAGTAGTATGTACAAAATATCAATTGAGTCATGACTGATTATGAAATATCTATAGATTTATTTCCTCTTCGTGACTGATCATCAGAAAACATGCCCCTGGCCGCAAACACATCCGGGTACTTTGCCTTTTTTCGTGGCTGCACCTACTTTTGGGGGAAACAGAGACACTGTTCCTATTGATCGCCATTGTATTTGGCATGTGTAAAAACTGTCAGCAGAACGCTTGCATTGTTTGAACCATTTGTTTTGTTAGTTCATCATGTTAAGTCAAGCAATTACTTTCCAACACTGACCACCATTGAGCCATTGACCACCACCGCGGCACGGTGGTGTGTGTAGTGGTTAACACTGTCGCCTCACAGCTAGAAGGGCCTGGGTTCGTTTCCCGCTTGGGGACCAGGTTGCTGCGTTGCCAGTTACCCAGGTGGGGTATCTCTCTGGCCTTTCTGTGTGGAGTTTGCATGTTCTTCCCGTGCTCGCAAGGGTTTTCCCTCCCAATAAGATAAACCCAATGGAAAAACATGCAGAACAGATTGCTAATGCTGTCGTGTCCCTGACACTGGCGTCCCCGGGTGCGGCCCACGCCCGGCTGCCCTTGGGGGGAAGGACGACGGGATGGGAAAAGTGCAGAGAGACATTAATGACACGGCACGGCCTAAGCCGGGTTGTTAACACTTTCAGCGCCAGCCATTTTATCCATCCTTGTAGTCAATGGGCGACGCTTTAAAAGATAGGGATTTTCACTGTGCGTCACGATGTTTGCAGAGCTATATCTATATAATATTCTATATTATAGCTATGGAGACAATGGCTCATTTGACAGTCACTATCTCTCGTCCAACATGTAAAAAAGAGTAAATCTTTTCATGTATACGTTTGCGTGTTATCCCGTGGTGAATATTGTATAGTTTCAGAGTGATCCTGGCTAATTCCTGGAAGCTGCGCTGTGGAGCGCTGTGTGAATTTTGCTAAAGGCGTTTGCGTTGCTCGCCTGGACACGTTACTATTTCCAAATCAAAGGTATATAATAGGTATTATGTTTCATCATGAATGCATCAAAGGGGGGGGGGTCGTTTTTTGATGCTCTGATCATCAGCAACGGCATACGTTTTTGAGTATGTGACATATGATTGTTGCGATCGATGTGAAATCATTGTTGGATCAAAGTAGGATTGATGTGATATAGTCCTTACCTTTACTAGGAGGTATCCCAAAAAGAATATTCCAATTGTCTGATCACAATTTCCAGTATTGATGTCCATCGGGTCCCTGACATGAACTGGCACAAAATATGCATGTAGTGTGCTGAATGCTTTCCAAAGTGCTCGGATGAAGTGATTCACTTGGCTTGGTCTAAATTCTCCGCACAGACCATATACAATGTAACACACAGTGTGAAATAAGGTTTCAAAGGGTAGGCGATACTGCCACCTAGCAGGATTTGGCCGGTATTGCACTCTCGGGGTCTCAGAATGAGTTCCAATGGTAACACAGAGGTCTGTGAGAGTGTATAGGATATTAAAATCGAATAAAAAAAAAAACGATGAAAACGATCGAAAACCCGACTATACTTGGGTTTTGGCGCTCAACGGTTGGCGAGATAACCCGACTATAGTCGTGGTTGGCCGTGAATGAGGTAAGGAGCTCACAATTCGTCCGAAAATCCCCAAATGTTGCGCAATTCAGAGATATTGACAATTTTGAGTGCTTTGACATTTTCTCTATCTGTCTCCTTATTTGCAAAACTTAATACGATTTGTAAATATGTAAATTATTGTTAGATAGTGCAGCTGTATTATTTCTCTCACTGTGTAAAGAACTACAGTTGTGTCGGAGGGGAGTGGCTAAGTAGGCCTACTTTCAGTCTCAAGTGTCGGAGATGGAGACGCGCAGAAATTACAGCTACCAAATCCATTCCGAGACAACGGACATGGACACAGTACTTTGTTGGCGGTGTGAAAATATGCAGAGAAACAAATCTTTGGTTTGTGTTAAATTGTATCTGAATCAGGAGATTATCTTCAAAATTGAAAGTGTATCTCTCATTGCATAAAGGCTGGCTGGCAGTGTGAATAAGGCATATAATAAAGGCATAACTGTTGGATTATTGAATTTCTCTAACGAACGCATCTATTTCTATAATATATATTTCCCATCGTTTCTCTATCTACTCCAGTGCTCCGCAAGTCAGACAGGCTCGCGCTGGCGAAGAGAGGCGTCACTGACTGAGGGCAGCGCACACATGACACATACACACACACCAATACCGACACCGAGTGCGGGAAGTGCACACACGGACATGCACACACATACACACAACAAACATTCCCCACTCCCTTCTGTTTGTTTTCAGTACGTCTATAATTGAAACTTATAGGTTCAGTCTAGTGTTTTTCATTTAACGTTCTGCTGTGATAACTTTTTCCTCTAACAGAATAATCACCTCTTTTGTCATTGTCAGCTCTTTGTTGTATGTTTTTACAGTGCGAGTTAAATAATTGTTTTGTGATACAAAAGCCTCTGTTCCTCTCCTTCCTTTCATGGAAACCATGTGTGGGGATTTACCGGTAGTTAAACTGTTAGACTGTAAACCAGTGGTCACCAACCTTTTTAAGCCCAAGATCAACATTTTTTTTTTGGTGAAGGCAAGATCTACCTATTGAAGCGTTGAGAGAAAAATACAGCCACGATTGTACTTTAAACTAAATTACTTTTATTTGCCTGTATTCTAATTACATGCAATGCTTTGGTCCAACATTAAAACGTCAAAGTAGAACTGTAATGTACTTTCTCAGTCAGTGCTAAGTGCAGTCATCTTATGCAGCATCACTTTTCACATCAAAACAAAAGTAGAACTGTAATGTGGACTTTCTCATATTATTAACATTGACAAACATATTTACAATTAGCATTTTATAAAGTAGAACTGTAATGTGGACTTTCTCAGTCAGTGCTAAGTGCAGTCATCTTATGCAGCATCACTCTTCACATCAAAACAAAAGTAGAACTGTAATGTGGACTCTCATATTATTAACATTATAAAATGCTAATTGTAAATATGTTTGTCAAAGTAGAACTGTAATATGTACTTTCTCAGTCAGTGCTAAGTGCAGTAATCTTATGCAGCATCACTTTTCACATCAAAACAAAAGTAGAACTGTAATGTGGACTCTCAGGGAAAGATCTAAAAAACATATATATATTTTTTTTAATAATCTTTTTATGGAAAGATCTACAGGGAAAGTCTCAAAGATCGACCAGTCGATCGCGATCGACGGGTTGGTGACCACTGCTGTAAACGGTCTCTCATATCATCACATCATAATAACATAGCCATGTCTGCTCCCTGCAGCTCACCTGCAGAAGGTGTTAGGTGGGGGAAGGGTTAGGTGTGTTGCAAAGGCCGGTGGGTAAAGTAGCTCTGAATGCATTGTTAAGAGGAACAACTCCAAGCCTAGCCAGTTAACATGCAACGGCCCGCCGGCGGGCCCTTTGTGGGACGATGTGGGACGACTTCAGGCTATGGACCTGCAGTGTTTTCCAGCTTATACATTTTTTTTGGGATATGATTTTTTGGGATATTGCAACTACTACAGAAAAACGTGAGTACACAAGTACAAGTACAACTCAGCCCTATGTTACTCTATTTCATTAGCACTAAAAGCGATTTTTCTTTATTGGGTAAGACACTTCAGAATGTTATCTTTCAAAAGCGACCAGGCTTATGCATGTGCTATCAGTATAAAGTATAAAGATACGCTTTTCAAAAAAAAGTATGCAGTCCTCAAGTTCAAGTAAAAAGAAATGATAGATACAGCAACAATATTTCTAGTATTGCCAATGTCAACAGACCTGGGGCCTGTTGATGCAGACTCCCAAGCACTGACAATGCTGCATAATTGAACAACACACTACATTATGGCCTGTGATTGCTGCCAAACAGCATTGTCAACTTAAACAGACACAGGCCCCATTGAATTGCTTTCCTCAGTTGTCTGCTCCCTAGGACTTGTCTGTCCTCCACCGTCGTAGCTAGAAGCTTCACTTCATGGCCATTCTCTACAAGCCCCCAGGAGGCTTACTGTCCAGGCACTAACAAAGCCTCTCACACAAACTTCCAGAGTGGATCTGGGTTCTTCTCCCACCAACTTCTCTGCACTCAGCTACTGTACCATAGTGCTCGAAAATCCAACGTGCCCCCCACCCCTCGCTTAATCGCAAGAATCCATTTTTAAACCTTGACTTGAAGTGACCGTTTTTTGGGGGCCTGGGAACTGTCTATTATACCCCCTCAGAGAGGCCGGAAAATCAAACACGCCTCTAAGTATTTGGGATGGCAGGTTTGTTCAGTAAGTGGACTAAGTGGTTTAAGGGAGGTCTCCGGTCGCTAGAGGCTTTTCAGTGAGATGCGGGTATTAAAGTTTGATAGCTCAGGAGTGGAGCGAGCGGCGGGGGTCTGTTAGTGAGGAGATGAGGAAAGATAATACTCCGACCAGAGAGAGAGAGGCGGAGAGAGAGAGAGGCGGAGAGAGAGAGAGAGAGAGAGAGGAGAGAGAGAGAGAGAGAGAGAGAGAGAGAGAGAGAGAGAGAGAGAGAGAGAGAGAGAGAAGTCCATCCCCGGGAACACCGCTTGGCAGGCCAACAACATCTGATTGGCCAAAAACAATAGCTCCCTGCATCAATAACCAATCAGATGTTTTTGGCCTGCCAAGTGGTGTTCCCAGGGTCGCATCGGAAAAACTAAGACCACCATGGCATTCCTCATCAATAAATACACACAATGTGCAAAACCACCTGCTAATCAGACACTGGGACATTTTTTATTATTCAGCTTAAAGCTGCTGGTGCCTCTGCGAGTCTGTGAAAAATCCTTGTTTCACTATTTCTGCTGGGCAAGTAGTCACTCTTGCTAATTTCTCCAAAGTTGCATACTGCAGCTTTAACCAGGAGATTGCCTTTTTATAAGTTGTTTCTTTCTCAAGGATCTTTCTTTCAATTCTTGTTTTGTGCTTCTCCTTGTATGTGTATGAAGAGATTCTAGATTGTATGCATCTTGTATGAAGCATCTTTCTCTCTTCAGAAAAGGAGCCCACTGCACAAAGGTTCCGTTCCGTATTCATCTTCTTCGACCTCGAGTCTTCGGCAAGTGCATCAATAATGAGCTGACGTTTTATAAATGAGCAAAAGAGTTCTACAGACGATTCCATTCCACGCGCACATTCGTGGCGATACACGGAACGGCAGGCCTTCTCAAACTTGATTCATTGTTAATGCGGGTGGCATTCATTAATGAATAAAAAAAAGCAGTTTATGTGTGTGTGCACATGTGTGAAGGTGTACTGTCAGGGCATTGTGCAGTTAAAACATGTAAAGCCGTATCCTTCACTCAGCCGGCGGGTGTGCGACCAACGTCGCAACGCACTCATAATAGGCTGCTCAGTGAGTGGCAGACCCAATATCTTGCTCCCATTTTGCCCCCGCGCGCACCGAGGCGGAGCGAGCCCCGTAGCCGCCGCCTGCATCTCAATTCCACAAACACAACACTCAGAGAGTGAGAGCGGGAGGCTGCCTTTTGATTAATGTCACCATGACAACTACATAATTCATGAATTGTATTAGCGTTCCATTTGTCATCTGCAAATCATAATTCAGGTTGTGTGTGGGTGTGTGGGGGGGGGGGTGGCTTCAGATTGCTGTTATCCTTGTATCATCTTAGAGAGAGAGGGGTATAGAGAGAGAGAGAGAGAGAGAGAGAGAGAGAGAGAGAGAGAGAGAGAGCATCTCACCGGACATACTGACGTATCCTTTCCCCCTTTATAGTGAACTCAAGCCTGCTCATTAAGTGGTGTCTGCTCATTCCTCTGGTCTGTTTTGTCTGTCTCTCTGTTTGTTGGTCTTTGGTAGTCTACGCTGACTCCACACTGACACCGTTTGGTTCAGGCTTGAAAAGCACGGTGCAAACCAAAAGAGACGACTCATTTAAACCTGCAGTGGCCGACACACACCGGGCTGGCCATCAGCTCAGTAGGTGGATTCACACAGGAACCGAGGAGAGAACACATGTTAGTAATCAAAATGATTATAATATAGAATGTATTTTTCATGTTTACTTTGAAATGAACCAAGGAGTAGGATTAGATCACAATAAACATAATATGAATTCTATGTAATTCTTGACCTCTTGAATAATTGGTTAAAATTCCCCCTGTGATCTGGAACATACTATACTGTAGAACCTTTATTTTAAGATTATTTCTTGTTAGATATCTGCGTCTTTTCTAGTACGCATCTCTTAATGTTTTCTACAGTATCTCTTGATGTATTTTCTACTGTACATACAGTATCTCTTGATGTATTTTCTATGTGATACTTTCTATGTATCTCTATGTATTTTCTACATATATCTATGTATTTTTTACGTATCTCTTGATATATTTTCTATGTATATGCATTTTCTACATATCTCTTGATATATTTTCTACGTATCTGTATTTTCTACGTATCTCTTGATGTATTTTCTACATATCTCTTGATGTATTTTCTACATATCTCTTGAAATATTTTCTACGTATGTATTTTCTACATATCTCTATGTATTTGCTACGTATCTCTTAAAGTTGTTTACATATCTCAATGTGTTTTCTACATATCTGTGTTTTCTGCATATCTCAATGTGTTTTCTACACATCTATATGTATTTTGCATATCTCTTAATGTGTTTTCTACTTATCTCAATAATGTAATAAATGTAATAAAAATGTAATAAAAAAAGTCAACCAACGAACTAGATTCTTGTACCGGATCTCCTCTCTGGTAAACAAGAATACCCTGAAGACTCTGGCAGGAGCACTCATTCAAGGGTACTACGACCATGCTTGCACCTCATGGTACCAAAGCACCTCAAAGGCGCTAAAAACAAGATTACAAACATCATAAAACAAACTAGTCAGACTACTACTTGACCTTACCCCTAGAACCCACCTCACCCCTGCACACTTTGACAACCTAGGATGGCTTAGAGTAGACGACACAAGTACAGCAACTTGCAATGGGCCTGGTCTACAAGATACACTATACGACTAAGGTACCCATGTACATGTCAAAATACTTCCCAAAGGTCAGTGAATACCACGACCACAACACCAGAGGAAGCTCAACAAATCATGTTAAACCCAGATTCGGCTCAAACAAGGGACTAAACACGTTTCGCAATTATGCCACATCAATGTGGAACGCCCTAGCCAAAGCTGTAAAGGAATGTGAATCCCTACCCACATTCAAAACCGCTCTTAAAGAGCACCTACGGGAGGCTGCAATTCGAAACTGGCCACCATAAATGTCCAAACCCCCCACCCCCACCTAATAGACAGTCTCCTCCCCACCGCATGTATATATTCTCTCCCCGCCGTATATGTATATTTCTCTCCCACCCACCCACCCCCTCCTAATGTACAGTCCCCTCCCCATCATATGTATATACTCTGTCAGGATCTATGAGTAACAGTACTGTATATTTGAATACCGTATATGTCACAAATGTATCAGTACTAAATACCTATATGTCCCTATGCCATAAATGTCATGTATGTTGAGTATGTCATAAATGTCAATATGAAATGAAAATGGGGGACCCTGATGTAAACAAGACAAACGTCTTTCTCTGGTCTGCATCCCCTTAACAATTGAGCCGTACTGTATTGTACCCATTCTGCAATCTGTTGATGATTATGTCATGAAATTGGGTCCGTTTGATTATTTTCCATATATTTACAGAATTTGAAAAGATTAGATTTTGAAACCCTCTAACAAAAAAGTTAACTATTAGCTTTCAAAGCGTCCATAGTGGTTTATTTCTTGCCATTAGGGGGTTAGGGTTTGGGTTACCCAGACAGAAAGATTAGGAGAAGGTAAAATCGCATCCCTGTGCCCGTGCCCACCCCAACACTTGCTCAGTGTTGGGGAACAGTCCCCTAACCTAACCCCAACCCTAACCCTAACCCTAACACAAACGGGAATATAAGTTTTTTTATGACCTTGAACGTGATGCAATCTTTTCATGCACTGACGTGCCAACTCTGTCAGTTACATAACAAGGCACAAGGGTTAACAACTTATAGGCTTGGTAAGTTTCAGTTTCACTTCTAGAGAGGATTTAACTTCACGCGACTGAATACTAGAGAACAGATGACATGTTACAACAATGGCAGAGGATTATTTGGATTTAAACACAGTAGCAGTTCAATTGGAGAGGAGCTCAGATGATCTGTCTGGAAAAGTATGTAAGCTATTGCTTTTTTCCCCTTTCTATAAGCTGTGAGAGAATGTCCGTGAATGTCCGCACGCAGGAGAAAGTTGGCGTGTGTGTTCGTGACACATGACTGCAAAAAGTCGAGTCCCGTGGATATTATTGGAAGAGATAATTCATACATATTATGAAAAGCCAATCTGTTGTTTAGAATTTGGATGGGGGGTAGGCTCTGATACCTCTCCCCTCTGCAGGGTCTAACACCTTTTCACAGCGCACACGCCGCTCTTGTGTGTGTGCGCACGTGCGTGTATGTGCGTTTCTTGACGCAATGTAGTTCTCTGGCAAACGGAGATAATTACAATCATACCATCTAGCAAGAATTAAACATATTTACAAGTCGTATTAAGTTTAGCAAGTAAGGAGACATAACATCTCAAAGCACTCGAAAATGTCATTTTTCAATTTTTACCGATTTCTAAAGAAAAGATTGTTTGGTCACTTATCATGTGTGCTTGGCAAGGCCTGTGGCCAATACATAATCGAGGATTCTGTATTCTCTCGTTATGAAAAACGGCGTTCCTCTGTAGCAAGAGTGTACTTTTGCCATTTTTTGTTGTGATGAAGGGTTGTGTGTGTCTTGTGATCTACAACTGGGTTAGGTTTGGCCACAGAAGCGCATGTGTAAGTCTGGTACCGGGGCTCTTAAAGGGGGCCCTCTCTATTCTGTGTTTTTTCCTTAGTAAAAATCAGATAGCAGGTTAGCACATGAGCTATGGGAAGCTGTTAGATACTTCATGTAGCAGACTATGACTGTGTCATGCTCTATTTGTCATTACATCGTATCATGGGTGTGGGGTCGTAAAGGGGTGAACTGGTAATCCTTTCCTCCCCTTTTCTGATTGGTCAGGGGTTAAAACCTCCTGTCCTTCAAGGTTCCTGTCACGTTGCTGTTCGGCACGTTACAGGGTAAGAGGGGGGGGGGGGGAGTTTTCTGGTCCCACGCGCTGGAAGATTGGGCGTGTGCACCGCGGAAATTCCCCCGCCATAGAGTACGTCACTGAGCGCGTCTCTGTTGGTAAGACTTCCGTGGGTTGTTCAGGTCCATGTTATGGATCTGTTTCAGGGAGTTGTCAGAGCTCCTCCTCACGAAGCTCCTCCTCGGGCATTCTGTGAGTTCGGACTCTCCTTCCCTGTGAGGGAGCCTCCTCAGAGTTCAGAGCCTCCTCCTCAGATTGTCAAGGTGAGTAGAACTTCAAAAAGGAGTTCTGCTCTATTGTGTGTGTATTCGATTCAATTCGATTATTGAGTGTGTATTGGTTCAGTGCCCTAACCCAAGTATTGCGTAGCTCAATGTTGCAATATATTCTTTTCAATCTATACGGCTCGCGTGGGAAGTCTCTCTGGGGATTTCCGTCTCCTCCCTATGGCGAGGGTGGTGGGATGTAAAAATGTTAAAAAAAATTACCCTCAGCTGCGTCACGTGGGATTCATGTCAGTCTGTGTTTCTTTCTTTTTTAAATAAAAAGAGGAAGGAACATGAAGCACGACGGCTCTGTGTCGTTCTCCCAGGCGACTTGGAGGAACAATGTTTGGTGTCTTGCTAG
This sequence comes from Notolepis coatsorum, assembly GCF_963971535.1. Classification (NCBI taxonomy): domain Eukaryota; kingdom Metazoa; phylum Chordata; class Actinopteri; order Aulopiformes; family Paralepididae; genus Notolepis; species Notolepis coatsorum. Next base: position 68,186,550 of record NC_140180.1, on the reverse strand, counting down.
ACTATCCATTGATGTGTTTGGGTCTCGACGCATACATAGTGCTGGCTCGGTGTGTTTCTGTTAAAGAATCACGCAGGGGCTAAGTGCGCCTTGGTTGCTTGTTATTAAAACAGGGTTTTTATAGGGCAACTGGGATGGAGTTTTGTCTCTTCCGAGCGCCAGTTTACTAGGTTGTCTCGATGAATTCTCGTTCATATCTGGGGGATGTTAACGGAATAGATCAGAACATAAGTAGAGGGATCTCACGCCCTTGGGGTGGGCCACTGAGCACGGTCCAAATGGGACCGTCTGGGTGGCGCCCTCTTTTCATGTTTTAGATCGACACGCATACCTACCCCCTCTTCTGGAGTGGGCATGTCGGCGTGGTTAGGGCACGGGACTGGTCTGGTCGCGCTGGTCCAGGTCAGTTAACCCGTTGTCCGCCGGGGATGCAGATCTGCTGTTCTGGTACCCTGAGGGACTTGTGCTTTTTTCGGGGGAAAAATGCCGGGTCGGCCCGGGTGTCACAGGGTTAGGCGTTATGGAGACCCTTTGTTGGGTACATGTTGTACTCTGCACTATCGTAATGGCTTACGGCCATACCAACCTGTACACGCCCGATCTCGTCCGATCTCGGAAGCTAAGCAGGTTCGGTCCTGGTTAGTACTTGGTTGGGAGACCGCCTGGGAATACCAAGTGCGGTGTGCTTAGGGCTGGTTCTCCATTATTTTCGCTCCTCTCTCACGCGTGGCGAAGAGGGGGCTGTTGGGGTGGTCTTGGACCTCCTCTGGTAACCCTGTGCTTCCCGAGCCGCCGGGCCCGGTCCGAAGTAATGTTTCGTCGACCCGTAGGCCTGGAATAACCCTTTTTTGAAAACTGAAACACTTGTACTGCGGTATAGCCAGTGTATACCCGCAGGTGTGTTTTGGAGTTTTTTCTTGAGGGGTTATAGGAACAACCACCGTCTGTACCGAGAGGGTGGTTGATTCCCTGGTGTGTTGGAGCAGAGTCAACTCCCGGGTTACCCGGTTGAGTGTGCCCCTGCACGTTCATGACGTCTGCCAATCATGTCAGCCTTCTCTGCCTCGACCTCTCTGGTTGGGTTTTTTTTAATGGAGGCTTTGTCATGGTGATCAACAACGCCAGCATACGCCCCTTCCGCCGGGGGGGGGCTTTTTTCAGCTGACTCCTTTGGCGCCTGTCTCGTTTGCAGTGCTCCAGGCTCAGGTTACAGCCTGCTGCCTGGTTTCCCCGGTGCGCTGCCTGCTTCCGTTGGTTAACCTTTTTGAGTGCTTACGGCCATGCTGACTGCCTGTTCTGCAGGGTCAGTGTGCCAGGCGGTGTGCTATTGCGGGGAAAGGGCCCGCTCTTGGAGGGGCCTTATCCGAATACGCTGGCGATGTGGGGGGCGGTGTCACTAAGTGACCACCTGGTGGGGTCTTGATGCCTGGCGTCATTGACCTCTCCGGGCCCCCTTTTTCCAGGGGATCCAGTCCCTTCAGTGGGTCTGGGTCTTCCTTCGCGCTCCGCTGCTACAGCCTTGCCACGGGGTGCTTGAGTTCCTCTTCGCACGGTCGGATCCGTCTCCCTCCCGTAAGCCTCCAATAGGGAGGGTATCCTCCATTAGGGAGGGTCGGGGGGCTCGGTCCTCCCCGGTCTGATGGTTGTGGGCGGCCTCAGCGGGGTACATTTGTCGAGCTTTGGCTCCCGCTCAGCTCCTGTTATGCAACCGATGCTGAGCGGAACCATAATGAAATAGAACGTAAGGTTATGTATATAACCAAGTTCTATGAATTATGGTGACGCTCAGCATCGTGACGCCGCTGCGGCCCTTGATCTTTCATTGTGGTGAAATTTGTTGGGAAGGAGATGAGTGTGTGGCCCCACCCCTGCTTATGTAGGCAGCAGATGGGGGTGTGGTCAGACGGATGTTGGTATGTAAAGGTACATTTTGAAATGTATTCAGTGAATATCCACTGAAGCGAGATATTATGCAACCGATGCTGAGCGTCACCATAATTCATAGAACTTGGTTATATACATAACCTTACGTTACAGACTGTTGCAGGCAGGCCTGCAAGTAAGCCTCTAAATGTTATACAGTAGGTAGTTTTATCTTCAGCGAGAGCTGAAGAGAGTTCCATGTACTGTACAGGTAGTAGGGACACTATAATGAAAGGCTGATTTTCCAAGTTGGGTCTGTATATGGAGAACCTCCAGTGTAAGCCAGTAATTTGAGTGTGTTATATAGGTTCTAGAGTTCCAAACTAGTAGTGATGTGAGATAAGGAGGTAATTTCCCATTAATGGCCTTAAGGATAAATAAATACCAATGTTGATTTCGCCTATCTGCCAGAGAAGACCAACCCACTTTCTCATATAAGATGCAGTGGTGTGTATCATATTTCATTTCATTTCATTTCATTTCATTTCATTTTGTTTCGCACATGGTAGTGTATTACAGTACATTACAAATTCCTATAATTAATTTAGTTGTTATAATCAAATACACCCATAAGCGAAAAGGAGCAGGAAGAAGAATAAATTCTTATTAATACCTGCCCCCTATCCAATTAAATAAAGTAAATTTGATGGTCGGCGCATACAACTATTACTTGCACTAAAGTGAAAATTTAAACAAATCCAAAACAAAACAACTAGAACAAAAACGAGCAACAAATGAACAATCAAAAAATGTAGAAAAGCAAAAAATAAGCAAAAGATAACTCCAGAGTCTAATCCTTTTCGTAGTCTTCATATTGTCTAATTATTTTCATCTTATAAAATATTTTTAATTGATAAATATTTTTACATCCCTCTAGATCATTGTGGAGAAAATTCCACATTTTTATTCCTATCACTGAAGGACACATCTGCTTCTGAGTGGTCCGTGCAAACTGATGTTTAAAATCAAATGTCCTCCTGCTATCCCCACATATCTGTCACCACTCACCAGTGATAAATCTAAGAGCAGAATGTAGTGGTTTAAGAGTCTTAATGTGTTTTCTACGTATCTCTTAATGTGTTTTCTATGTATCTATGTGTTTTCTACGTATCTCTATGTATTTTCTATGTATCTCCTAATGTGTTTTCTACGTATCTCTATGTATTTTCTACGTATCTCTTAATGTGTTTTCTACGTATCTCTATGTATTTTCTACGTATCTCTTAATGTGTTTTCTACGTATCTCTATGTATTCTCTACGCATCTCTTAATGTGTTTTCTATGTATCTCTCTATGTCTTTTCTACGTCTCTCTTGATGTGTTTCATATATATCTCGGAGCAGCATGAATCACACAGACTCAGATGGTCATGTAGTTGCAATATCTTCTCTTGAGAATTCTACTGTGCGTCTCCAGAAACCTCATTATTCACCTCCAACATGAGAGACAAGCAGACATGACAGAAACCATTGATGAAGTAAGGAATTTATTACATTATTTTAAAATGTATTCCAAAAAATCTCACGGATTTGGTGGAGATATACAAAAAGGTCAAAAGATATATAAAATATATACGTATATATCAAAAACTTGATATAACTTGCTAAGAGGACGTGTGCAAAGGATCATGGTTAGGGTTAGTTGACAATATTTCTCTCTCAGTCTGTCGGTGTGTTGTAGCTGGAGAGGTGATTGGCTGAAAGACAGAGAGAGGCGCACATTCTGTAATGCTGTGTGTGTGTGTGTGGTCTACACTTACATAGTTAAATTAAAACAAAAATAACGTTAGCTTGAGTGACCACATATATGTGGCCATGCTAGGCACAGGTTAGTTTACAATGCAATTTTAAGTTGTTTCATTTGAATGGTATTAACCAAAAGCCACCAGCACACTCACAAATACACACACATGCACACCCCCCCCCCTCTCTCTCTACACACCTTCCCCTCTGTCCTCCTCACCTCTCTCTCCATCTTCTGTGATGTCCTCCTGACTGCTCACCGGCGTCTCCTTAGGGGTGGAGGTTTTCTGGGAGGAGCGCAGGCGCAGAGGGGTCTTCTGGTCGCCCGGACTGAAGGATTGAGAGACACCTACCCCTTTTGCCAGGCCCAGCCCCCAGCCGCGACGAGAGCCCAGCTTACGGCGGCCCACAGAGCGCTCTGTCCCCTCCTGGGAGTGGGCTTTTCTCAGGGGAGAGGGAGAGACTGGAGCGCTGCGGGGGTCTGGAGGCAGGGGGTGGGAGACTCAAATTACATGGAGGAGGAGGAGTATTTATATCACACTTCTCGTAAAAATACACATCATAATACGCAGGCCGGGACCCAGATAAGAAGTATACAGTAGTGGCCCAAGTTTCTTTAATAGTTGTCATACAGAAGTACAGAATACTTTTATACAAAATGCTTCTTTCTGTTACGCTCCAGAGACTGTGCTAGACAATAGATAAGTATGAAATAAAATAAAATAGTATAGCATGTAAAAATAGAATTAAAAATAGAAGTCACGTAACAACAAGCAGGCCTGCAGTCCTCTTGGGGTCTTGACCCACAGGTCAGGACGCGTCTATGCCAAATACAACGCAGTTCGGTTTCCGGGTTCCTCTGATTGGCCACTAAGCCCACGTGACCGCGGCTAGCACGCCCCCCTTATCGCCCGCTGCCGCGCTGTGAAGCGGAAGAGCCAGCGAGGCGACGCGAGGCGGTGGTTTCAGCAGCAGCGGCCGTCTTCTTCCGAGGCGGCTCGTTCTTATTAATCCCTAATGTCATGTATGTAATGAATGAATGAATGAAAACTTTATTTAACAGATTGCAGAATGGGTACAATACAGTACGGCGCAATACACACAATTGTTAAGGGGATGCAGACCAGAGAAAGACTTTCGTCTTGTTTACATCAGGGTCCCCCATTTTCAATTCATATCGACATTTATGACATACACAACATACATGACATTAGGGATTAATAAGAACGAGCCGCCTCGGAAGAAGACGGCCGCTGCTGCTGAAACCACCGCCTCGCGTCGCCTCGCTGGCTCTTCCGCTTCACAGCGCGGCAGCGGGCGATAAGGGGGGCGTGCTAGCCGCGGTCACGTGGGCTTAGTGGCCAATCAGAGGAACCTGGAAACCGAACTGCGTTGTATTTGGCATAGACGCGGTCAGGACAGCAGGAAGGCAGCGGTTCCCATCCTAAACCTAGTCTACCCATATAACTGTATGATAGCATGTACAATAATGCCATATATACCGCATATATATATATATTTATATTTACTGTATATATATTTATCCACATCTGTCTCAATATACCTGTATAGGATATAGAGATAGACTTTATGTTTATAGAACATCAAATAACTTACATAATGCAAAATATGCAAATGAGTAGCTAATGCAAACAATTACCGCAATAATGAACAAATAGGACTCTCGACTCTCTAGATTTAGAAGATAATCTAGACACTCTTCAACTCAGCCAGGAGTGCCTTCCCGTGGCGTTCAGATACATGAAAAGAGAAGGAGTCTGTAAAGCAGGCCTCCACAGATCTGGGGGCTGGAAGGAGGAAGATCTGAGGATGAGCGTGGTATCAATACAGCCCACACTTGGTAGTCATGAGAGGATCTGTATGCACACTTGCAGCCTCACATGGTGGGTGTATATGTATGTATGTGTGTGTGTGTGTGTGTGTTGAGGGAAAGTGCTCGGCCTTGTCAGTGTGTGTTCCTGTGTGTGTTTGCATGCATGTCTCTCTCTACGTGCATGCATGTGTGTGTGTGTGTGTGTGTGTGTGTGTGTGTGTGTGTGTGTGTGTGTGTGTGTGTGTGTGTGTGTGTGTGTGTGTGTGCGTGTGTGCATGTGAGTCTCACCAGGCTGAGTGGTGTGTGTGTCTGGTGTGTCCGCGGCGTCGGCCAGGTTCTCCACGCTGCCGGCAGCATTGAAGAGAGCACGTCCTCCGCCTCCTCCGCCTCCTCCTCCCCGTCCTCCTTTGGGCTTGATTAGCTTCTTCATCCTGTCTGCTATCCAGTTGGATTTCCTACAGGGACAGAGGGAGGGAGGGAGAGAGAGAGAACGATGAGAGGAGGATGGGGAGAGCTTGGAGATGGCAGGGGTGTGTGTGTGTGTGTGTGTGTGTGTGTGTGTGTGTGTGTGTGTGTGTGTGTGTGTGTGTGTGTGTGTGTGTGTGTGTGTGTGTGTGCGTGTGTGTGTGTGTGTGTGTAACAGTACAGGGAGAATTGAATATTTGAAAGTGGTCAGGGAGTGTGTGTGTGTGTTAGAAAGGTAGACAGTACAGGGAGAGCTGAAGGTTGGAAGTGATCAGGGTGTGTGTGTGTGTGTGTGTGTGTGTGTGTGTGTGTGTGTGTGTGTGTGTGTGTGTGTGTGTGTGTGTGTGTTTGAAAGGTAGACAGTACAGGGAGAACTGAAGATTGGAAGTGATAAGGGAGTGTGTGTGTGTGAGAGAAAGACAGAGAGATGGAGGGAAGAAGAGACCACAAAAAGAGGAGTGAAGGAGGAAGATATCTGCTTGAAAGAAAGCTTTGGAATGGAGAGTTGTTTGTGTTTGTGATGTTTATGTGAAGCACCTCTTTGGATAATGAGCGTGTTGGAGCTGTTTTACATACACTACAGCATTTCTATTCTATTTTATTATTTTGTTGGACAAAAGATGAGGTGTTTTGGTAATGGGGGGAAGGATCTTCACTAACGTTGAATGTTGGATCTGTTTCTTGTTCTCTGAAAATGTTCTCTGATTTAACAATGTCTTCATTGGCAGTGTTAACTCATTGAGCGCCAAAAACGAGATATCTCGTTTCTGAAAGCCAACGCTTGAGCACCAGAAACGAGATATCTAGTTTATTTTCCCGTTTTTCTTTTTTTAGATTATTATTATCCTAAACAGTCTCGCAGACCTTGCTGTGTGTAAGTTAGAATTGAAATGACGATCGAATCCCGACAGGTGGCCGTATCGCCTACCTTTTGAACTGGGCTAGTGTGGGGCCACTTTAGTGTGGGGAGTGTCTAGCACTCAAAGCAGAGAGAGGGAGCATCAGTGAGCTATGGCAATCGCGACTTGTGGAGACTATTAGAAGAGGACAAAAGGATCACACTTTTCAAGATTCAAGAGATCACACTTATGGATGATAACGTGCGTTTTCACGAGACTACATTGGACTCAGCACTTCTGGTAAATCATAGAAATACTATAGTCGCTAGGCGGCTGGGTGGCGCAGCGGACATTGCGCTCGTCACCAACGCAAGAGACACCGGTATCGAATCCGGCTGTCAGCGTTGCCTCCGGCTTGGGCCGGCCGTCATACTGACTCAATTGGCAGAGCCAGCGGGAGGAGAGTCGATGGGTGGTAGTCTGGTCATTGTAAACAGCGACTCCTACAGGTCGGTCAGGGCGCCTGCACAGCAGAGACAGGAAAATGGCGGGGGCAGTGTGAGCCTCCTACACGTTACTCCTCGCCAATGAGAGTCCGCGCTGGCAGGTGAAAAGTTGTTACTGGCTGCCTCCACATGTATCGGAGGGGACATGTGATGGGCTTCTATCCTCCCTACGACCGGCCAGTGGGGGGCACATGCGAGCAACGATCAGGACAGGGGAGGGAGAATTGGCACGAGAGGTAAATTGGGATGGGAGAAAAATCACAGAAAAAAGAGGAGAAAAGGTAGAAAGAAAAAAGAAATACTATAGTCGGTAACCTATTCTGTTCCGTGTTATAGTCTGCGCCGGGACCAAGCACTCCGAGGCTTGAGAACTTTACCGGTAATGGCGACCGCTATTGGAACTATTGGAGAACTATGAAGAAGACAAAACGATTGCACTTATGTATGATAAGGTGTGTCTTCACCAGACTATGTTGGATTCTAGTATTTTGTGTGCTGCGTCACGGATCTGGTGGACTCCGAGTTCGATTCCCGGACCCGCCGTCATTTATCAGAATGTCTTCCCCTGATCTATATCCCGTTTCACCCTGTATCTGTCGGTCATGCTTGACCAGAAAAGCGATAAACGCTAAAAAAGAAAGTAAAAAAAAAAAAAAAAAAATTGGTTTAATCAAAAAAATTTATCCAAAATGTCTAATGAAATATTCATTATTCCTTATTCTCCTAGGTTTGCATGTCAGATTTACCAGGAACGTAAACACACTTTACCATCGTGGCTGCCTGTCAAAGTTATGGGAGGCGGTCAGGGTCAAAAAGGGTAATGAAATCGCAAAAAGTCAATAGTTAGACACACCTGTCCAGCCCATTAAAATGCAACTGATGATGCAGCCTTGTGAAAATGGTGGCCGATATGCGGAAGCGCTTTGCGACCGATCAAAATGAGATTAGATCAATGTATTGTCATCATATATAATACAGCTCGTGGTGCACCTGCCGCAGCACTCGCGCACGTGCGCACACACACACACACACACACATATACACGCGTGCAGTACTGTATAGTCTATGTGCGTAATGAATGAACACAGTATAGCCAGGCTTATATTATTCTAATGACTTGTTTTATTAGGAGAGCACAGATACTGCGCTGTCCGTTGTACAGTCCATCATGCAGTCCGTTCATGGTACGCCTGACTCTGGCGGCCTTAATATGTGTACTGTACTTACTGTACGTATAGGGCAGAGCATATATATAGTATCTACTAAATCCTAATGAAACAAGTAATTAGAATAATATAAGCCTACTGTTCATTCATTAGACACGTAGGCTATACAGTGTGCGTGTGTGCGTGTGTGGCGCACGCAACAAGACTTATGGAATATTAATGCAGTCTATTTCCACGCAATTAGCTTTAGTTCTTATTTATTTATCCACTGTCATTTGCAGTGTTGGTGTAGTAGGCTACATAGTGTATTTCAATATCTGTGTTATTGATTAATGATATATTTAAAATAATGCAGATTATAGCTATATAAAACAAATGTCTGTCCCATTGTACCAATCAATGGGATATATTGCATGTTGGCTATAACCTGCATTCTTTCAAATGTATAATTAATCAATAACACAGATATGTAACAAATAAGAAATACAAATGCCACAGAAGGCATTCAATTATTATTATTTTCAATCATTTCACAATAATTGCATAATTGTTTGAATATCTGAGTGTAACGGTTCCAGGGAGGACAATGATAACTTTGCTCACAAAGTGAACAGTGGCCACAATGGGAACAGTGGTCACCTACCTGGTCTCCTACCTCCCTCTAGTGGTCACCATCAGATGGGCCAGATGATGCAGGCCACCATTTTGTGTTTCTTTAAGATAGTTGAGTTAATTTCTTCATGTATGTTGTCCTGGGCTTTTCCTTTCCTTGTTTAATTGTCATCCCCCTGCCTTGGTTGTTGTTGTGATATTGTTTTTGTGTCTTGTTGGTATTTAATTGTTTCTGTGTTTTTGGACTGGCCGTGCCAGGTGTTGTCAATTGTAATTAGTCTAGTATTTAAGTGTGTGTCCTTCCTCAGTTGTGTGGCGACATACCTCCAGTTCCCCCAGTTCCTGTCCACGCCGTGTTGCACTGTGTTTTCATTCTAAGTAAGTGTTAGTGTTTTGTTGTTCCTGTTTATTTTCCGTATTCTCAAGTTCGCTGTTTCACTAGTGCCAGCACGGCTGCGCCGTTTATGTTCTTTTTGTTACTTGTAGTTTAGCCTTGCTCTCTTGGTTCTAAAATAAATAGAACACCACATTTTTGTGAAGAGCAACCACCGTCTCTGTTCTCTTGTCATTCTGCACCACTGTCTCCGTTATCCTGTCATTCTGTAGTTCTGGGGCTCCTCCATCGTTCTGCATATTGAGTTCTGTTCTCCCCCAAATCCTAACATCTGAGTAATTAAGTAATTATACATTTGTCCAAAATAGCTGGTTCGGATATGGTTAATCCAGCTGCCCTGTGATCAGATGAATCCATATTATTTATTTTTCCGACATCAAAAATATTTTTATTATGATTAATTAATTAATTCCAAGGAGGCCTGTAGGGTTGACATGAAGGAATCACTATGATTTCTCCCAAATAAAGCCATTAAGAACACGGAGCACACCAGTCTTTCAAGTTAAGTGTGCTCCTCAGCACTCGTAAATCCTGCTCTCAGTCACGGCCGAATCCAATCTTAGGGACGGTTGGGGACTCCCACAACCGGCCCTAAGATGTCTCAAATGGCCCTGAGAGCAAATGTCTTGTCGTAAGTCCGTTGGAGAATGAGACCCATTGATTCCTTGTGTTGTGTTAATTACAGCTCAATGAAATCATAGGTAGCAGTCCCTATAAGACAAGTTATTGCTATGTTTTAATCTACATAATTTCCTGATGCTGTAATTGACACAACAAAAGGATTCATTGTCCCTGATGACATCATTGGTGGCCATATTCAAACAAATTTACTCTCAATAACTGTCTCAGAAATAGCAGTGTTTTCATCCTCTCTGAACGTTTCTGTCCATCGAAACGGAAACAAATTTGGGGGAGATGGACATCAGCCCTGTCCAACAAATGGATATTTGTTATTGAAAAATTATTTAAAAAAATGTAGACGGACAGACATAACAGATAAATACAGCTAGGCCCTCAGATGTGGCTTTTAACTCATTCACGGCCAACCACGACTATAGTTGGGTTATCTCGCCATGCGTTGAGTGCCAAAACCCGAGTATAGTGTGTGTGTGTGTATGTATGGATGTGTATGTGTGGGTGTGTAAGTGTGTAGTTGTGTGTGTGAGTGTGTAGTTGTGTGTGTAATTGGTATTGCAGGCTGGTTGTGTGTGTGTGTGAGTGTACTTGGTCTTGCAGCACTTTTGTGTGTGTGTGTGTGTGTCTGTGTGCGTGTGTACTTGGTCTTGCAGGCTGGTTGTGATGTGTGTATGTTGTGTGTGTGTGTGTGTGTGTGTGTGTGTGTGTGTGTGTGTGTGTGTGTGTGTGTGTGTGTGTGTGTGTGTGTGTGTGTGTGTGTGTGTACTTGGTCTTGCAGGCTGATTGTGGCATACTGGGGTCCAGGACTCTGTACTGGTCCATGATCTTCTCCAGCAGCTTCTGTTTCTCTCTGCGTAGCTCACTGAGCTTCTCCCTGGAGGACAGAACACAGTCTTCATTCACCAAGCAGGACCATGGAAATACCGCAGGAGAACAACGTGTGGTGGTGAGGCACCAGGCACCAGAACGTAGGAAAGCCAAAACTGTTTTATTAGACAAAGTGAATGTGTGACTGGATTCAAACTTGTGACATTGTGTTATGGTATATGGCTTGGTGGCCACTACTGTATGTCCCAAATGCCATTATTCTAAAGGGAAATTCAACTGCCAAAGAACATCTTGCTCAACGTTTGCACATGTGCCAGCCTGGAAATCAGAGAGAAAGAGAGAGAGAGAGAGCGAGAGCGAGAGAGAGAGAGAGAGAGAGAGAGAGAGAGAGAGAGAGAGAGAGAGAGAGAGAGAGAGAGAGAGAGAGAGAGAGAGAGAGAGAGAGACCTTGAATTTGTGATGTCACCTGGATGTAAAATCTGGGGGCTGCTCTGTAGACATTGAAGCACGGATTGTGTGGGCCTAAAAAAAAATTGCGTGAGCATTTACCCCCAAACAAGGTTTCAATATTGGCTCAGACACGTAATGCAAGAATATAAACCTCCTATGTGAATTCTTTAAAACGGGTGGCATTGCCTTTAAAGAATTCACACGACTTTTGTGGACCAAATGAATACATGTTCCATCCTGATTTACACAATCAGTGTCTATATCAAGAACCACTTAAGCCCGACGGAACCAGTACCGGTCCCAAAATGACATCACGTCATAAATCAAGCTCTACAGACTGTCTGACAAAATTATAGTTTTATTTTTTAAACTTATTCAAGTATAAACATCATAACCATGTCACAACAGCAGTTATAATGTATATTATCATCAATACGTTAGTTTACCAATAGGTTAAAGTGTTATTAGTTCGATTTTAGTTTTTCTGTTGTTGTGATCGCGAAAGTCGGCCATTTTGAAAAAGTTACTGTCAGTAATTGTAGTCATTTTGAAGAGGACATCCAGAGCTTTTAATGAGCGAATTTTTCAAAAATACACTTCCCAGAAGCCTCTAGGTAAAAAAAAGCTAATTACTTCTGTATTTTTTCTTTTTATATCTCTTATTACTCGGGATAATATACCACAAAACTGAACATTATTGGCATATATTGGAGCGCAGTTAGTTTGTCTCCCCTATTTTGAGCATTTAGCAACAATCAGATTTGAAATCAGTTTCAAAATGGCAGCACTCTGGCAAGAATAAGAAACCTACTGTACATACAGTAGATTTCATTATCTGTTCTCATGCACGCCTGGTGATACTAAATCCAAATTTAATGTGGGCATTTGAAAGATAAGATTTGGCACAATCCAGGGCGGCTGAGTGGCGCAGTGTGCAATGCGCTCGCCACTAACGCAGGATATGCTGGTATCGAGCCCAGCTCTCTGCGTTGCCGCTACATGCTTTTCCAACTGCAGTCCTTGCTGTGTGCTGGTTGCGGTAAAGGCACAGCTGGGCTGTAGGACGCGCCGCTGTTGTGAGACGCGGTGGGTTCCTGGTTCTGGTGAGTTATGTTTGCTGGCAGGCTTCACTTGTCTGTGGGAAAGCCGGTGGGTGGGGATTGGACGTTGTGGACAGCGACTCCTACAGGTCGGTTGGGTGACGCCGGTGCGGCGGAAACAGGACGTATCGGGGGCAGCGTGAGCCTCCCACGCGTTACTCCTCGCCACTGAGAGTTCGAGCTGCTGCGGTGAAAAGATGCGACAGGCTGCATCCTCGTGTACCGGAGGGGACACGTGATGCAAGGCTTCTATCCTCACTACAGCCGACCAGTGGGAGGCATAGTCTAGCAACGTTCAAGACAGGGGAGGGAAGAATTGGAAATACGAAATTGGGATGGGAGAAAAATAGAAAATGGGGAGAAAAAGTGGATAAAAAAAAATATTTGGCACAATCCATAAATGTGCGAATTGGCTATAATAAGGTCATTTATAAGCCTGCTATTCTATATTCTATAATAATATTTCAAATTGCATTGGTCCGGATGGGAGAATTCAGTACTGTATCTACAAAACCTTCTGTTTAATCATCTTCCCTTTATTAGTTTCCTTCGTTTTTTTTGTACAGGTGATCTCAAGAAGGTACTGAACGAGCTCAGTGGCAGTTTTTCATGTCTGGTCATTTTTTGCATGGTGTTATTCACTGTCAAAGTCTCCTTTGTTTCATCACAATTTAAGCAAGCCTAGTAATAGACACAATATTTCTGACACTGGGAATACATTCACTGAGGTCCATAGATGTCCCTAGATACCAAGAACATGCAAATGGACCTTGTAGAAGTGGAGCAATATTCCATTTACTTATTTTAGGCGGATTTTCAGAAAATAGGGCTCCGGGCTTAAAGTGGAAATGAAGCAGTGAGCAATGTGATCCTAGTTTGTTTGTTGTGTACCTTGTGTAAGACAGGGTTCTATAATCAAATGTGAAATCTATCTTATTTGTCTGAAAAATCAAATATAATATCCCTGTTTTCAACATGGGCGCCGCCATTTTGTTGCTGACGTCATGGCTGACGTCATACCGCTGGTTGGGTGTATACACTCTGGTTAGCTGCCTATAGTGAATGGGTCAGTCAGCAAATAAAATGTTGCCTACAAAACAACGGGACCGCGGTGGTTCTGTTTGTATTGCTCCTGGCTGTTCAAACTAATTTTACCATGTGAGAGAGAGGAAAGTTGGTTAATTTCCACAAACTACCAGTGAAAAAAACAGTGTTGTTGACATGTTGGCTCGGGCTGGCTGCACTCAGGCGGCGCGACCAGCCTGTTGGACAGGGAAGGAGGATCTGCAGAGAACACTTCATTGCCTCGGATTATGTTGTTGGGGTGGGATGTTTGTCCAGAAGACCACTAATCAGCTGAAGCCGGACGCGGTTCCCTCGGTCTTCGACAGACAGACCGGCGTTAGTTCTCGGGAGCGATCGCTAGCTAGTTGGCACCAGCCGGGGACCGGCGTTAGCTCTCGGGAGCGATGGCTAGCTAGTTAGCACCAGCCGGCGACCGGCGTTAGCAACCGGAGCGTCGCGGAGCATTCAGCCTGCTGGCTACCTAGACCCACTTCAACCAGCGTCGCGGAGCATTCAGCCTGCTGGCTACACAGCTTGTCGGTGTGCTGGAGCCTCTGCAAGCTAACGGTAGCTGGCTACACAGCTTGTCGGTGTGCTGGAGCCTCTGCAAGCTAACGGTAGCTGGCTCCAGGCTCCAGCACACCGACAAGCTGTGTAGCCAGCAGGCTGAATGCTCCGCGACGCTGGTTGAAGTGGGTCTAGGTAGCCAGCAGGCTGAATGCTCCGCGACGCTCCGGTTGCTAACGCCGGTCCCCGGCTGGTGCCAACTAGCTAGCGATCGCTCCCGAGAGCTAACGCCGGTCTGTCTGTCGAAGACCGAGGGAACCGCGTCCGGCTTCAGCTGATTAGTGGTCTTCTGGACAAACATCCCACCCCAACAACATAATCCGAGGCAATGAAGTGTTCTCTGCAGATCCTCCTTCCCTGTCCAACAGGCTGGTCGCGCCGCCTGAGTGCAGCCAGCCCGAGCCAACATGTCAACAACACTGTTTTTTTCACTGGTAGTTTGTGGAAATTAACCAACTTTCCTCTCTCTCACATGGTAAAATTAGTTTGAACAGCCAGGAGCAATACAAACAGAACCACCGCGGTCCCGTTGTTTTGTAGGCAACATTTTATTTACTGACTGACCCATTCACTATAGGCAGCTAACCAGCAGTGTATAAACCCAACCAGTGGCATGACGTCAGCAACAAAATGGCCGCGCCCATAATGCTAAATGCTTCAGAAATGTACACAACAAATCGTTTTTTCTTAGAAACTGCTTATTTTTATAACGTGACTTCTTCTGTGGCTTATCTAAATACTAATGTGATGCTATGAATATGTATTTATCGCACTGCTTCATTTCCACTTTAAGAGGTTAACATCAACAGGAAGAAGTCTGATATATTCTCTGTCAAACAGGTTCCCAGCAACTGCAAAGTGTTTATTAAATGCAAGACAAATGTATGTTTTGGCTACAAATAACACAATCGTCAACACTAATATGAGCGGGTTGTGAATTAGAGGTCTTGTTTTTCTTTAAGTTAACTGCCTTCCAAAACTGATCTGGGTTTGTGTAGGAACTTGTAATTAAATCTAAGTAGTAATCTGATATTGTGTCTGACAGTTTGTGCAGTTGGGGGAGTACAGGTCCACTCAGTCAAACATAATATGTGGTGTGCCGTAAGGGTCAATTATGGGCCCTAAACTATTAATTCATTCAAAAATAAAAGATTTCAATATTTTAGACGCATTACCTATATCATTTATGTACTATCTAATCTAAAATATTGAAAATTAAATTTTTTGCTGACAATACAAATGTCTTCTGTGAGGGAGAGAACCTCCAAAAGCTGGTAAAGAATGCCGCAGCTGAGCTATCCAAGCTGAAAGTGTGGTTTGATGCAAATAAATTATCATTAAATATAAAGAAAACCAAATTCATGATATTTGGTAAACGTGATAAACAAGAAAACACACCGGTTGAACTAATGATTGATCATATTAAACTGGAAAGGGTATTTGAGAATACATTTCTGGGTGTAATAATAGACCACAAACTCAACTGGAAACCTCAAGTCAAATATGTCCGAACAAAATTGGCACGGAGTGTTGCTATTTTATGTAAGATAAGACAAGACACATTTCTAAACCAAAAAACACTGTATACACTGTACTGTACGCTCTTCCTTCCATATATGAACTACTGTGCAGAGGTGTGGGGTAATACCTACAAAAGCACTCTACAGCCAATATGCACCATGCAAAAAAAAAGCAATAAGAATAGTCAACAATGTAGGATATTATGAACACACCAATAACTTATTTATAAAGCTACAAACATTGAAATGTATGGACCTAGGACCTGCCCTCATTGTATACAAAGCCAGATATAAACTAATCTCAGGCAACATTCAAAGATGGTTCAGAGACAGGGAAGGAGAATATAACTTAAGAGGCGAGGGAATCTTAAACAACCTGAAAAGCATGTGCTTATCTGTTTGTGGAATGAAGTTGTGGAATAATTTACCTGAATACATCAAACTGAGTAAACATATTGCACAATTTAAAAAGCAGCTTAAAAAATACACATTAGAGAAATACAGAAATGAGTAATGCAGATAAACAAAGTTATGTTCTGTTTCGTATTCGCTCTCGCTCGGCATCACTAGTCTGCACTATCTCGCATATGTGCACGCGCACTGAATAAAGACCACAAATGTACCTTTAATCCCAATATTCGTCTGACCACACCCCTATCAGCTTACCCATATAAGCAGGGGTGGGGCCACCCACTCGCCTCCTTCTCGCTTTCACCACAAGGAAGAAGTGCCTCGGTAGATCCCCACACTTGACACCATGCTGGAAGAAAGAATTAGGAGCAGCTTTGGGAAACAAGGATACGTTGACATCATATCTTTATTTTCTCTCTCACTATTTTCGAGAAAATACGGCGATATTGTCTTCGTACTGGAGTGTCTGGAAGATGATGATCATTCTAAAAATCCTCCACCGGTTTTCGTATTGGGAGTTCGTGCCGCTACATGCTTTTCCAACTGCAGTCCTTGCTGTGTGCTGGTTGCGGTAAAGGCACAGCTGGGCTGTAGGACGCGCCGCTGTTGTGAGACGCGGTGGGTTCCTGGTTCTGGTGAGTTATGTTTGCTGGCAGGCTTCACTTGTCTGTTAGTGCTATGGGGGCTACTTGACAATGTTTATGAAAACCGGCCCCAGGCTAGGGTCCTTTGTTCAGTCTCCTAGACGACAGAAGACCTTGGTCTGAAGCCATTTTAGTTTAACTAGTGGGCCGCGACCATTAACACTGGTGATCCCTGTGTGTTCTGGACGAGTGGATATCTCTCTGTCCCGTGTTAAGCCCCTTCTTTCATATCCAAATGAGAGTATTCCTTCACGAGGAGATATGTGCATGGATGTGCGATAGCGGCAGATCCATGTTCAAGTCAGCTACACAAGCCAGTTTGGTATTGTGCTGATTCCGTCGGGTGTTGGTAAAATCACCGTTGTAAAGCTGTGTGACATCTTGTTTCTCTTTTCGCTTAAAAAGTGAGGAGAAAGAGAGGGGAGCTCCAGTAGCTCACCACGTACCTCAAGCGCTATTTCGGCGCCGGGGACAACCGTGCTCGTCACGGATCTGGGGTTTAGCGAGTTCGAATCCCGGACTGCAGCCGTGCCTTTCCCAGAGTGTCTTCCCCCCCATCTGTACCCCTTCAGCCTGTTTCTGTCGGTCATTCTTGACCAAAATAAATGCGATAAACGCTAAAAAGAGCCAGGGGAATGGCCAAAGTTAAAAAAAAAAAAGTGAGGAGAGTTTCAGAACGGCGGCCTGTCTGGGTGAGTGTTATGTCATTGTGTACAAAGTTCAGGTGATAGCTGCTTAGCTTACGGTTAGCCAGTCAGCTGTTAGCTGCGGTGTTAGCCTGCTGGGATCACTGCGTGGCCTACAGAGGTGGGCCTACTGTTAGCCAGTCAGCTGTTAGCTGCGGCGCTAGCATCACTAGGAATCGTTAGCTTGCTGCTATCGGACAAGGCCAGCGCGGGGTAGCTCCGGCTCTTCGCGCGCCGCCGCGCGCTTCCCTCTGGTCGCGTGCGCCGTTCGCTCGGCGTCTCGCGAGCAGGGGCGATAGCGACCGACGGTTGGGGCGACCGTTAGCTTAATGCTACTCTGTTGAACGTGCTTTGATTATGACATGTTTTACACTCTTGACTACGACGTCATCCTTGACAGGGGATGTTCGTCGACCCTGCCCTGAGCCTGGACGGGGATTGCGTCAACAAAGAGGACTGTAGCGACTGGTTGGAGCGACGACGCTGCCCAGTTCGAGCAACACAGGTTCGGCTGTGTTGTCTACGGGGTCTTGAGTCTGCACTTCGCTGATCTACGTTCCGGGTAGGACAAGGTTTGACCAGACCTTATAACACGTCTTCTGGTTTTACTTTTCTAAATGTTTTGTGAATAACGATGTTTTCCCAAAACGTGTGTTGCTGCAATGCATTTAGGATACGACGCGAGTTATGTGTGAACTGTTTTTGTCACTGGCAGTTAGCTTCTCCGTGCAAATCGGGTTGTTGTTACAGATGTGAAAATGATCTGGTTGTTGTGTGAGAAACATCATGGTGTTTATATGTACCGTGTACTCACAACTAAGGTAACTAACCTATGAAGCTATGCTTAGTGACAAGTGAGTAAAAGAATGTTCTTTTCTCAGCCTGTGATGACAATGAACAGTGTGTTCACATATTAACAGGTTTTCCTGTTTTAACTGGCCGTATTAAGGGTAAAATAAGAGGATTGTGTTTCCCCCCGGTTCCCTGGGGACTTTTTCATCCTCCTATCAGACATGTTGTGCACTAAATTGTGTCTTTTGTGTGGTAGGGATGCGATGTAACCCTTAGCTTGATTGCTGAGGTTGTGCTAAAACTGCTGGAGAAACTTTATTTTCCTAAAAGAAAAGATTGTTTGGTCGCTGTCGTGTGTGCTTAGCAAGGCCTGTGGCCGATACTAATCGAGAATTATATATTCTCTCATTATGAAAAACGGCGTTCCTCTGTAGAGTGTTTTTTGCCATTTTTTGTAGGTGATGATGGGTTGTGTGTGTCATGTGACCTACAACTGGGTTGGACTGGCCACAGAAGCACATGTGTATGTTGGACCGGGGCTCTTAGAGAGCCCTCTCTATTCTGTGTTTTTTCCTTAGTAAAAATCAGATAGCAGGTTGGCTCATGCGCTGTGTGGAGCTGTCAAACGCTTCATGGAGCTGACTATGACTGTGTCATATTCTCTTTTTGTGGGTGTGGGGTCGTAAAGGGGTGAACTGGTAACCTTTCCTCTCCCCCTTGTTTCTGTCGGTCAGGGGTACACCCCCTGTCCTTCAAGGTTCCTGTCACGTTGCGGTTCGGGCACGTTACGGGGGGGGGGGGGGGGGAGGGAGTTTCCTGGTCCCACGGCCTGGTATATTGGGCGTGTGCACCGCAGAAATTCCCCCGCCATAGAGTACGTCACCGTGCGCGTCTCTGTTGGTAGGACTTCCGTGTGCTGGTCAGGTCCATGTGATGGATCTGTTTCGGGGGGGTGGTCAGGGCTCCTCCTCACCAAGCGCCTTTTCGGGCCTTCTGTGAGTTCGGACTCCTCCTTTCCATGTGAGGGAGCCTCCATCAGAGTACAGAGCCTTCCTCCTCAGATTGTTAAAGTGAGTGGACCCTCTAGAAGGTGTCCTATTCTATTGTGTATGTATTCGATTCAATTCGATTATTGAGTGTGTATGGGTTCAGTGCCTCTTCCCCGGAGAGCCCTAAAACCAATTTTTTACATGGCTCAAGGTGCAATATATTCTTTTCAATCTGTACAGCTCGCGTGGGAAGTCTCTCTGGGGATCCCTGTCTCCTTCCTATGGGAGGGTGGTGGGATGTAAAAATGTGAAATTTTTTTACCCCCGGCTGTGTAGACTGGGATACATACTGTTGGTGCTTCCTTCTTTTCTATTCAAAAAGTGTTGGAGTTAGGAAGTGTCACACCCCTCTTGTCGTTCCCCTGGGCGCCTTGGGGATTCAATGACAGGTTTAAATAGCCTGTTCATTGATGGGGGTGTGTCCCGACGCACGTATAGTGCTAGCTCGCTGTAAACAGGCGACTGACTGGCACGCCTTGGTTGCTTGAGATTAAAACAGCGTTTTTATAAAGCAACTGAGATGGGGGTTTTTCCTCTTCCGACGACCACATCCCACGACCTGGGTTGGTTATCGACGGATTCTCGTTCATGTCTGGGGGATGATGACGGAATGGATCTGAACATATGTAGAGGGGTCTCACGCCCTTGGGGTGGGCCACCAGGCGCGGTTCGCCCGAACGTCTGGGTGGCGCCTTCTTTTCATGTTAAGATCGACACGCATATCTGCCCTTCTCCTGGAGTAGGCATGTCGGCGTGGTTAGGGCACGGGACTGGTTCTGGTCACGCTGGTCCGGATCAGTTGAACCTGTTGTCCGCCGGGGATGCAGATCTGCTGTTCTGGTACCCTGAGGGACTTGGGCTTTTTTCAGGGGGAAAAATGCCAGGTCGGTCCGGGTGTCACAGGGTTAAGCGCTATGGAGACCCTGGTTGGGTACGTTTTTACTCAGCACTGTCGTAATGGCTTACAGCCATGCCATCCTGTACACGCTCGATCTCGTCGGATCTCGGCCGCTACACAGGTTGGTCCTGGTTAGTACTTGGTTGGGAGACCGCCTGGGAATACCAAGTACGGTGTGCTTAGGGGCTGGTTCTCCATTCTTTTTCGCTCCTCTCTCACGCATGGCGAAGAGGGGCCTGTGGGGGTGGTTTTTGACCTCCTCTGGTGACCCTGTGCTTCCCGTACCGCCAGGCCCGGTCCGAAGTAATGTTTCGTCGACCCGTAGGCCTGGGTTAACCCTTTTTTTTTTTTTGAAAACTGAAACACTTGTACTGCGGTATAGCCGGTGTATACCCGCAGGTGTGTTTTGGAGTTTTTTCTTGAGGGGTTATAGGAACAACCACCGCATTGGGTAACACCAAGGTGGTTGATTCCCTGGTGTGTTGGAGCAGTGTCAACTCCCGGGTTCACCGTTTGAGGGTGCCCCTGCACGTTCATGACGTCTGCCTTCTCTGCCTCGACCCCTCTGGGTGGGGGTTTTTAAATGGAGGCTTGGTCATGCAACACCGCCAGCTTACGCTCCTTCCGCCGGGGCGGCTGTGTTCAGCTGTCCCCTCTGGCGCCTGTCTCGTCCGCAGTCTCCAGGCTAGGGTTAATAGCCTGTTGCCTGGTTTTTCCCCGGTGCGCTGCCTGCTTCCGTTGGTTAACCTTTTTTGTGTGCTTACGGCCATGCTGACTGCCTGTTGCAGGGTCAGTGTGCCAGGCGGTGTACTATTGGGGGGACGGGGCCCGCTCGGCTGAGGGGCCTTTGTCCGAATACGCTGGCTATGTGGGGGGCGGGGCACTACGTGCCCACCTGGTGGGGTCTTGATGCTGGCATCATGGACTTCTCCGGGCCCCCATTCCAGGGAGTCCAGTCCTTTTGGTGGGTCTGGGTCTTCCTTCGCGCTCCGCTGCTACGGCCTTGCCACGGGGTTGGGTTTGCCCTTGACCCCGTGATTCTGGGGGCAGTAACGAGGTTGTTCCTCCGTTCGTTCCCGGGTGGCATGCGGGTTGTGCGTGTGTGTAGTCGTGGGGTCAAGCCACGGTCTGCTCACCCTGTGCGTTGAGTTGCTTGAGTGCCTCTTCGCACGGTCGGGTCCGTCGCCCTCCCGTGAAGCCCCTAATAGGGGGGGTGCCCTCCATTAGGGTGGGTCGGGGGGGCTCGGCCCTCCCTGTTCTGATGGTTGTGGGGGGCTGTCAGCGGGGTGTATTTGTCGGCCGTTGGCTCTCGCTCGGCCTCCCTTGTGCAGACTAGTGATGCCGAGCGAGAGCGAATACGAAACAGAACGTTAGGTTATGACTATAACCAAGTTCTGTTAGTATAGCGACCCTCGGCATCCGACGCCGCTGCAGCCTTTGACCTCGCCTTGTGGCGAAAGCTTGGGAAGGAGGCGAGTGGGTGGCCCCACCCCAGCTTATATGGGTAAGCTGATAGGGGTGTGGTCAGACGAATATTGGGATTAAAGGTACATTTGTGGTCTTTATTCAGTGCGCGTGCACATATGCGAGATAGTGCAGACTAGTGATGCCGAGCGTCGCTATACTAACAGAACTTGGTTATAGTCATAACCTAACATTATATTGTGTTATGTAGTGTTGTATTTACTGCTGTCAAGCGAATCAAGTTTTTTTCTTTTTGTATTATAAGTAAAAGTATATTCTATAATGTAAATCTACTAAATTATGTTATATCTAGTCAAATTAACGGAGGAACAAATGTAAATGTAAGGGGGTAGGGATCAATAAGCTTAGCTTCCCTCTAGGCCTACTCCTTTTTTGAACATGTCAACTAACTAAATACATTGCTCTTGACTTTTTGTTTATAATCTTTTAAATTGTTTTATTATGATTGTTCTGTTTGACGGAGCTAGATAATGTGATTTGTTTGGAGGAATATGGAGAATACATGTTCAAAAATAAACTTTTTCATTCATTCATTCATTCATTCATTCATTCTTCGCTGAATGGTTGTCAAGCCCATCTGTATTCAGATGATACTGTTGTGTATTGTATTGCTGACTCTGTACAGTTGGCCATTGAGAACTTATAACTTTCCTTTATTGCCCTCCAGGAGGCTCTTATTAAACTTAAATTGGTTCTTAATGCTAGTAAAACTAAATGTATGCTGTTTTCTAGAGCCATAAATATTGAATATGGGGCACTCCAGTAGCACACCACATAGCGCGCTGAGTCGCGAAGCGGTCGCCCGGGTTCATTTCCCAGACCCGGTGGCCATTTGCCGCATGTCTTCCCCTCTTCTCCTCCCGTTTCTCCCTCTCTCCTCTGTCGGTCCTGCGTGGCCAAGAAAAGCTGTCGGTCCTGCGCGACCAGATAAAGCGAATAAAGATAATAAAAAAAAATAATAATAATATTGAATATGATGGTTTACACATATCTACCATAATTGGTTCTAGCATTGAGAGTCACTGAATATAAATATCTTGGTGTAAAATATCTTTCTCGATGAGAAATTTACATTTAAATTCCATGTGGACAACCTTGCTTCCAAGTTGTGACAGAAAATTGTCTTCCTATACAGAAACAGAACCAGCTTTCCTTTCATTAGTAGGAAGAGAGTTGTCGAGTTTTCTTATCAGTCCTTGACTATGGTGATCTCAACCATTAATAAAGGTCCCATGCATTGCTATTGCTTGCACTATTTGGGCAACTTTACACAATTCCTGTGAGTCTATGGAACACATCTGTAAAGTTTCTTTAAAAAAAATGCATTGTTTTATATTTTTAATCAAGTACTCAAAAGCAAAAATGTTTGACCTCAGGATTTCATGCTGTTTGTGCTGGGTGACAGTCACCCACACAGTCTGCCACTGGCAGACAGAGAGAGAGATTGATGGGGATACTAATTAATTTCGCTGCAGGGGGGCATAATCCCACGGGACAATGCATTGGTAACTTGTTTCAAATGACAATATATACCTCTGTGAATATTATAGCATGGATCGGAATACAGGCGTGCGCGTGGGAGAGTGTGCAAAGATATTTTTACAGTGATATGGAGTGCTCCCGACTGCAGGGAGAAGACCCATCCCCGTGGCGCACACACATTTACACACACTCCTGCGCCACGGTCCCTCTCTCTCCCTCTCTCTCTCTCTCTCTCTCTCTCTCTATCTCTCTCTCCCTCCCTCTCTCGCTCGCTCGTTCTCTGCTGTCTGTCGCACACTCTGTTTGAGGAAGTAATTTCACTGCTCTGTTGTTGAGCGAATTGTGGGCGGTGACTACAACCAGTATTATTCACGTCAGCAAAACAGTCAAATCAGAATGGCTTACCGGTAGTTGAGTGAGGGAAGATCTCGTGAACTCGAGACTAGACTGATGAGTCAATATGATAATTAGAGACACAGACCACATTGATATAATCCCCCATTGCTAGGAAACAATTCTAAACACTGGAAAAGGCCATTTATAATGCATGGGACCTTTAACCATCCTTATACTACATCATTATTGGAATGGAATTCTGGTATCTATGGAACCCATTCTAGTGACCGGCTGGAGATGAAGCAGTGAACAATGTGATCCTAGTTTGTTTGTTGTGTACCTTGTGTAAGACAGGGTTCTATAATCAAATGTGAAATCTATCTTATTTGTCTGAAAAATCAAATATAATATCCCTGTTTTCAACATGGGCGCCGCCATTTTGTTGCTGACGTCATGGCTGACGTCATGGGGCTTGTTTGGTGTATACACTGCTGGTTAGCTGCCTATAGTGAATGGGTCAGTCAGTAAATAAAATGTTGCCTACAAAACAACGGGACCGCGGTGGTTCTGTTTGTATTGCTCCTGGCTGTTCAAACTAATTTTACCATGTGAGAGAGAGGAAAGTTGGTTAATTTCCACAAACTACCAGTGAAAAAAACAGTGTTGTTGGCACGTTGGCTCAGGCTGGCTGCACTCAGGCGGCGCGACCAGCCTGTTGGACAGGGAAGGAGGATCTGCAGCTGAAGCCGGACGCGGTTCCCTCAGTCTTCGACAGACAGACCGGCCCCGGCAGTTCAGCGTCGCGGAGCATTCAGCCTGCTGGCTACCTAGATCCACTTCAACCAGCCGAGCGTCGGGAGCTCCAGCAGCTTGTCGATGTGCTAATAGCCTGGAGCCAGCTACCGTTAGCTTGCCGAGGCTCCAGCACACCGACAAGCTGTGTAGCCAGCTACCGTTAGCTTGCCGAGGCTCCAGCACACCGACAAGCTGTGTAGCCAGCTACCGTTAGCTTGCCGAGGCTATTAGCACACCGACAAGCTGTGTAGCCAGCTACCGTTAGCTTGCCGAGGCTATTAGCACACCGACAAGCTGTGTAGCCAGCTACCGTTAGCTTGCCGAGGCTATTAGCACACCGACAAGCTGTGTAGCCAGCTACCGTTAGCTTGCCGAGGCTATTAGCACACGACAAGCTGTGTAGCCAGCAGGCTGAATGCTCCGCGACGCTGGTTGAAGTGGATCTAGGTAGCCAGCAGGCTGAACGGTAGCTGGCTACACAGCTTGTCGGTGTGCTGGAGCCTCGGCAAGCTAACGGTAGCTGGCTACACAGCTTGTCGGTGTGCTGGAGCCTCGGCAAGCTAACGGTAGCTGGCTCCAGGCTATTAGCACATCGACAAGCTGCTGGAGCTCCCGACGCTCGGCTGGTTGAAGTGGATCTAGGTAGCCAGCAGGCTGAATGCTCAGCGACGCTGAACTGCCGGGGCCGGTCTGTCTGTCGAAGACTGAGGGAACTGCGTCCGGCTTCAGCTGCAGATCCTCCTTCCCTGTCCAACAGGCTGGTCGCGCCGCCTGAGTGCAGCCAGCCTGAGCCAACGTGCCAACAACACTGTTTTTTTCACTGGTAGTTTGTGGAAATTAACCAACTTTCCTCTCTCTCACATGGTAAAATTAGTTTGAACAGCCAGGAGCAATACAAACAGAACCACCGCGGTCCCGTTGTTTTGTAGGCAACATTTTATTTACTGACTGACCCATTCACTATAGGCAGCTAACCAGCAGTGTATACACCAAACAAGCCCCATGACGTCAGCAACAAAATGGCAGCGCCCATAATGATAAATGCTTCAAAAATGCACATAACAAATCGTTTTTTCTTAGAAACTGCTTATTTTTATAACGTGATTTTTTTCTGTGGCTTATCTAAATACTAATGTGATGCTATGAATATGTATTTATCGCACTGCTTCATCTCCACTTTAAGGTCCCTCAAGTTTGCTCGGAACAGGGTAAATCTGCATTTTGCTATAATGCCCCTAGCTCATGGAATTAACTCCAACAGTCCTTAAAGGAACACACCAACCTTTTGGGAAATTAGCTTATTTGCCATCTACCCTGGAGTTAGACAAGCAGATACATACCCCTTTCTTCTCTGTGCATGCATTAGGCTTAGGGAACAGCCGCAGCCTAGCTTAGCATCATTCACTGGAAGTAGGTGTGCCAGTGTAGCCTAGTTTCCAACAGTCACGAAATACACTCCAAATACAACTCCAAAACTTTCCTGTAAACATGTTGTGACCTGTGTATTTACTGTACCATGTGGAGAAAATAAAATAAAAAATTTGACATTTTCGTTTTCTAAGCAGATATATACTCAGAACGTTTTTTTGCCGAACCACTGCTGCCTGGGCGCAGTGATTTCATCACCTCAAAAGCTCGGTTTTTCAAAAAGCAACAGAGCTTTTGAGAAGAAAAGGGTATGTATCGGCTTGTCTAACTCCAGGGTAGATGGCAAATAAGCTAATTTCCCAAAATGTTGGCGTGTTCCTTTAAAGCTTGAGATTCTCCCCTCTTTTGCAGAGTTTAAAACCTTGATCTCCAACCTTTGTCAATCAAGTTGTACATGTTTTAATTGATTGTTATCCTTACTTGTCTTATTGTTATGGTTTTATATTGTGTGTGATTTTACATGCCTTTTTTGCTTAACTCTGTATCGATGTGACAGTTGCCTTTCAAGTTTAAATAAAGGTTTGAAATTAAATTAAAAAAAGGTTAACGGTCAGGTTAAGAAGTAGGTTAAGGGGTAGGTTAAGGGGATAGGCTCTTTGCCCGCCCCCCCCCCCATTGTGACTTTATACATCAAGTAATCAATTGTGACTTTATGCAACATTAATTCCCAAGAAGCATTGTGATTGGACGAGAGACATTCCATGAGTACCTATAATCATAGACGCCTGGCCATAAGAGCACTCGGAGCATATGCTCTCCCACTATTGAACTTGGGGGAGCAAAGCTATGCTCTTGCTCCACCACTTTTTGATCATATGAAAAATGTTATATATCCCCCCCAATATATATTTCTAACCATAACTACGTAATTTCAATCAAATTAATAATACGCAATGACACTTAATAGCAAGTTTTTAAGTTTCCAAAGATTGCGACACCCCCCCCCCTGCTCCCCCATATGGTTTGATCCAGTGCCTCTCCAACCCCCAGCAGAGCAGACAGTGGCGCACAGCGCTGGCGCTGCAGGTAGGCTGAGTGTAAATATCAAAGGCCACAGAAGTGTGTCATTTGGTGGCAGGCAGGATTTTCCAGTAAGTTGTTTATGATTGTTAAGATTATTTATGTTAGACATGTCTTCTATTGAGTGGTAGAAGTTCTACCACGCAATACAATAAAAGTGTTTCACGTCCCGAAATGCCATCTGGTCATACCAATAATAATAATAATAACAAAGTTTCCCTCTGGTTGGCGTTAGCTTTAGTGCTAGCCGCTAGCTAACGTTGTCATATATCTAGATATGTGGTTGTCAGCTAACGTTGACTTCGTTTGCTAATTTTAACGTTCGCTATGGCAGACGAGCAGGGCCGGATTAACGACGGCCGCGGCCCGTGGGCCTTTAGTGATGAGGGCCCCCCCAATTTTTTTTTTTTTTTTTACTTTTTTTTTTTTTTTTTTATAATAATAATAATGCAATAAAAGTCTGAAAATGAAGGGATTATGTCCATGAGTGTCATTTTTAGAAATTAAGGCCTGCCTCTTATATAAGCCTCTCTAATAAAGGCCTGGTGCTCTTTGCAGCTGAGGTAAATAGAAGACCCGTCCTATATTTGAGGATTTACGGTAAATCAAGATGTTCAATTATCTTAACGGTTCCCGGTCGCGGCTCACGGCGACGTGATGAAGTGACGTCATCAGTTTGTGCCTCTCTGTATCGAAAACTTAGTCCATTTCCGGGGTTTTTTCGGCGTGGCATTATGACGTGTCCTTGAAACTACACGCTACTTTTTATTGTCTTGATAAACCAATAAATGAATGAACCAGGATCATTTCAATTCGATGCTAAATAAACTTTTACGCACGCGTAAAATGTGCCAGATATAATTTTACATGCGTTACATTTTTATCAATATCTTGGTCATTTTTTGAGCTAGAATGAAGCGGAAACGTTTGGGAGGAAGTGACGAAGGAGGCGGAAGTTTACTGCCAGAAAGCAAGAGTAGAAGAAGTCTCCATGTGCGCGAAAAATCTGTCCAAAAGATAATTTCTGTGGGACAACACCGTTTTTTTTAGTAGTTGTAGTTTATAGTTAGTAGTTCGACTTGTATAGCAGTAGTAGTAGTTGTAGTAGTAGCAGTAATAGTAGTAGTAGTAGTAGCAGTAGTAGTAGTTGTAGTAGCAGTAGTAGTAGTAGTAGTAGTAGTAGTATTAGTAGACTTTAGTAGTAGTAGTTTGAGCTACAGTAACATGCGTCGAAGTCAGCATGTTAGCAATGTGCCCATGTGGAGGTCCCTCTACGCTGGAGATCAGGACATGAGAGATCTATTAGGTGAGGATACAGATGAAGAAGTATCTTCAGATGGTTCTGATCATGATGACGACGTTGATGATCCATCGTTTGTTGGTGATGGTGACGAAAGGTCCACTGATCATGACGACAATGAAAGGTAAAGACACTTATTTTGGACTTTGATTGCTTTTGTTTTTGTCAAACTTGTTGGGAAAGGCAAAGAAAGGCTTTCACATGATAAGTGCACATGATGAATGCACATGATAAGTGTACATGATGAATGTACATGATGAATGTACATGACAAGTGTACATGATAAGTGTACATGATGAATGTACATGACAAGTGTACATGCTAAGTGTACATGATGAATGTACATGACAAGTGTACATGCTAAGTGTAAATGCTAAGTGTACATGATGAATGTACATTACAAGTGTACATGATGAATGTAAATGACAAGTGTACATTATAAATGTACATGATAAGTGTACATGGTGAATGTACATGATAAGTGTACATGGTAAGTGTGCATCAAGAGATTCCTTGTTGAATGTTGAAAATAATGTGCTTTTTATTGTTTTCTACAGTGAGGAGGAAGGAGCAGAAGGAGCAGAAGCTCTGCCTTCAACCAGTTCTGTGAGACATGGAAGGAGGGCAGACTTTGTACGCAATATATACAGAATGGAATATTGAGTGTATATACAGTGTGTGTGTGTTGTATGAGCAGTGTCTTATATGTACAATGTGTGTGCCATTTATGTGCAGACATGATGAGCAGCCTGCTCCAGTCCGACGCAGGACAACCCAGGCCAGGCCAAGACGTCCAGCCCAGGCAGGAGATCAGGCAGGAGATCAGGCAGGAGATCAGACGCCCTGGAAGACCGACAGTGATCCTGATCCAGCCCCTCAGCCCCTCCGGTTCATGCCGTGCAGACCCCCAGGACCGCAGCTAGACCCCATGCCACGTATACACAGGTAACACCTGTCAAAAGGCGTTACAGTTTGACAGGTGCAATATTTTTTTTGGATACGCCTCAGGCATCCTGCACTCTATATGACTGCACTCTAGTCATATGTGTACTGTATATATGTATATTGAATATCCCACAATTTAATTATTTAGTCATTTTTTACTTTTTTACTGTAAAACATTTTTTTTTACTTTTTTTTGGAAAAAAAATACTTTTACTGACTTTTTGTAAAAAGAAAAAAAAAAAAGCATGCTGGTGATAATTTCCAGTTGAGAATCAAAATGTCGTCTGTGTTTATTACCTGTGTATGGAGAAAATAATGCTTTGTAAATTGAATTCTGATCTGTTCTCTCTTGTTTATGTAAATATACTACCTGAGGGTGCATTTCCACTGTTTTATATCCTTGATTTGATATGTTTGCATTGGTTCATACTAAAAAGAACACATTTTCTCAAATCCGATTTTGTGTTTTGTGTTGTACATTATGCAGTATACAGTATATACAGTATTATACAATATGAAAACTAACTGTCAGGTCATATATGTGAGGCTGTGCTGAAAAAAAAGATACAAAACATACCATGGTAAAACATTTTAAAACATTTTAAAATGGAAATTATACAATTTAAATCAAAATTAGCCAAAACATTGAAATATCCCAGGACCTGGAAGGGTTGGTAGTGGTACAATACCTGAAATGAAAATGTGTGTGTGTGTGTGTGTGTCCAGCCA
Organism: Notolepis coatsorum; assembly: GCF_963971535.1. Lineage (NCBI taxonomy): Eukaryota > Metazoa > Chordata > Actinopteri > Aulopiformes > Paralepididae > Notolepis > Notolepis coatsorum. Next base: position 68,156,903 of record NC_140180.1, on the reverse strand, counting down.
ACCAGGTAACATGGCAGAAAAAAGAAAGAATACAGACATCGGAGCATTTTTCAGTACACCAAAACGCAAAGTAAGAACCCTAGTAGCCTAATAGCTCAAAGACTTAAAGGGCGGGCTCCACAAATAATGGATTGCACGGTGTTAATTGCACCCTTACTTACAATTCATTATGAATTGTAAATGGGGGACCCTGATGTAAACAAAACAAAAGTCTTTCTCTGGTCTGCATCCCCTTAACAATTGTGTGTATTGAGCCGTACTATATTGTACCCATTCTGCAATATGTTAATAACATTTTTAATCAATCAATAACAGATTGCAGAATGGGTACAGTACAGTACAGCTCAATACACACAATTGTTAAGGGGATGCAGACCAGAGAAAGACTTTCGTCTTGTTTACATCAGGGTTCCCCATTTTCAATTCATAATGAATTGTAAGTAAGGGTGCAATAGAAATGTTTCATAATGATGTTCAGTGTATTCATAAGTGTATTGCTCTCCTTAATGTAGAATGATATGGTGACTGTACAGACTCAGGAAGGAGAGAAAGAGACCCAAGAGTTACAGGTAATGGAAATATCAGACAGTCAGTTTAAAGTGTAGGATAACATAACAAATTAAGACACAAATACTTGGATTATATATCCCCCCTCTCTCCCTTTCTTTACAGAGTAGCATACAGATTGTGTATTCAAACCGGTTCAGTGTATTCATAAGTGTATTGCTCTCCTTAATGTAGAATGATATGGTGACTGTGCAGACTCAGGGAGGAGGCAGAGAAGGAGAGAAAGAGACCCAAGAGTTACAGGTAATGGAAATATCAGACAGCTTAAAGTGTAGGATAACATAACAAATTAAGACACAAAATAGGCTATATTTACAGCAGTTATTGTTCCTTGTTGGAATTTTCTCTCTCTTTCTTATTAAAAACTTGGCCTATTTGAAAGGAGATTGATATAATAAAAATAAAAGAGCGAAAAATCAATATACAGTATATATACAGTATATATATATATATATTAATATATTATTATAGTAATTGGCTATCATACTGCAATATAAACTGAGTTTTATAGTGAAAAGAGCAGCTTTATTGGTCAAGATTGAAGGCTCTATATTGCAGGAAATTGCACGTACAGGTTCATTAAATGAAAAAAATATCTGCCGTGGAGGGGGTCGTGACGGACCCCCTCCAAACCACCCCTTGCCTGTCAGAAAATAAAAAGAAATAAAAAAAAAGAAAAATAAAAAAAATAATAATAAAAAAATAAATAAATAAAAAAATGCACCCCCACTTTCAACTATAACTAGGCGGCCATGCCTATAATCACTGTATAGCAGCCTTGTTTACATTCAATTAGCCTAATTTACAACACTTGCACTTGTTAGCTATGAATCTTCTGTTGCTACAAAGAAACAATCAAAAGACTGCTTAGTTGCCGCCTGCGGACAACATGGATTTGCGTGTGGATTTCTATAAATTTGGTCCTGGTATGGCAATTGAAGAATGGATATAAAGAAAGAGAGGAGGATGAAGTTCATAGACTTTAGTTCAGGATTCAACACTATCATCCCCCAACAGCTGATAGTGAAACTGGACCTGCTGGGGCTGAGCACCTCGATGTGCAACTGGCTGCTGGACTACCTGACCGGGAGACCACAGGCAGTTCGGGTTGGCAACACCACATCCAGCACCATCATCCTGAACACAGGGGCCCCCCAAGGATGCATGCTCAGCCCCCTACTCTTCACACTACTGACCCACGACTGCACACCAATACACAACACCAACCTCTTCGGCAAGTTTGCGGACGACACAACTGTGGTGGGGCTCATTAAAAACAATGACGAGTCTCACTACAGGGACGAGGTGAGCCAACTGATCACGTGGTGCGGGAACAACAATCTCATTCTCAATGTGGAGAAAACAAAGGAGGTTGTTGTCGACTTCCGGAGAGCGCACACCCAGCACCCTCCACTGAGAAATGTAGAGGAGGTAGGTTTTTAGGCAGGCATGAGTCAGGCCACCTACAGTAAATGGAGTTAATGATTGGAAGATGCAGGTAGATTTGGGAGGAAAATTTGTTGTTCCACGAGAGATAGTACTAACTTGAGGCCTGTAGTATTATGGTCTGCTAGTCAGCGGTTTGTTTATTTTATAGAATTGACCTTGCCTTGGGAGGATTCAGTGGAGGAGGCGTATTAACACTTTAACTGCCACACACAAGATATCTCGGGTTTATTTTTATGTAGTTGAAAGCCACTCACGAGATTTCTCGGAATTTTCTTTTTTTGTCTTTTTTAGCAATCTGAAATCATATTGCATCACGCGAGTCTACCCGAGTATACACGAGCACCGCCGGAGATTATATGTGGAAAAAAGCGCCCCCTATCGTCTTTCAGATGACATAAGGGATTTTGGAATGGACTCAATGAAAATGGATGGGGAAAAAAATCCGGTACTCCACATTTTCCAGTCCACTGATCTAGCCGGGGTTACCACAGTTCATTCTGGAGACTCTGAGCCCCGCTGATCATGGAGTTCTACTGTATCGCGTTGGATCTATACACTTATCGATTTTTTCGAATGGTGATCAGGAATTGGAATATACCAGTTGGATACCATCTGATGTCAGGTAAGGACTCTATGTTATCAGTGTTAGGATAATCAGACAAATTTTGATGTGATAAGCTGTTTTGTGAAATGGGCTCTTTCGGTTTCACTGTAAAAGTCCTAGAGGAAATCAACGTGGCGATTATCCGTGCGCGGCCAGAATGTGCTTGCGTGCACGTATAATATTGATCATCTAGCGTTTATTTGAAAACGATTCATAAAAAAGCAGACGAATATCAACGTTGTGGAATATTCCAGTAAAAGACGATTTTCATAGAATGGTCCAGAATGGGCTGTTTTTTATCTCAAAACGGTTGCTTTTCTAAATGCTCTGAAACGGAAATGACGCGATAAAAAACCAATCTGCCTCGACAGCACTGACTGGAAAATAGTCTTTGATAATGCGATGGGCAGATTAGACACATAGCCATAATTTAAAACATAGATTAGGCGATATTAACGTTAACATTGGCGCCGATGGTGGCATTCAGGGGGTAAAAAGGAAAACCCGGTGTGGCACTCAAAGTGTTAAAGGAAAAAGCTTAGATATGCAAACTTGGCAGCAGAAACTGAACAGCAAGGATGGAAAGCTAGGGTCCACTTAAAGTAGGATGCAGATATTGTTATCAGGAATTGTTCTATTTTTGACATAGGAACATAACAAAAGTTAGTTAAGGGGGGGGGGGGGGGTTCTTGGACGCTGGAACTAAAAGTTAGTTCAGGGGGGGGGGGTTCTTGGACGCTGGAACTAACTGTTGAGCCTTCCCGAGGTGTCGTGGGACTAACTTGATGGCAGTGAAGGGAGGTGCCCACTTGATAACCCTGGTTATATGGTGGCTCTCACCGCCTATCTATCTATACGTTAGGTTAGATTGTGGTGGCAGTTAGGGGCCATGTGGAAGGATAATGTAGCATCAGCATTGTCAGGACCTGAAGCTCAGCTCAAAGGGTCTGTTGAAGTTGGTAATGCTGTTTGTATTGGGGGCCATTATGTGCCACGTAATACAGTTGTAATTAGTATAATAGTATAATTATTTATAGGCATGTTAGACTTTCTTTTGTCAATGGAAGTGGGTTTCTTCATTGAGCGCTTATCCTGAATATTAGGGCACAAGTACCTTGTGTTTTATTATATGTCTTATACGTCACGCACCATAAAGCAATGTCACAGGTTTGAATCCAGTCATTGACCTTTGTTACATCTCACCCCCCCCCCCCCCATGTCTTATTTTTGTCATTTATTTATTATGCGTTTTATTATTATTTATTCTCTCTCTCTCTCTCTCTCTCTCTCTCTCTCTCTCTCTCTCTCTCTCTCTCTCTCTCTCTCTCTCTCTCTCTCTCTCTCTCTCTCTCTCTCTCTCTCTCTCTCTCTCTCTCTCTCTCTCTCTCTCTCTCATTAGGATGTAAACTGTGGTGTTGAAATGAGGACCAGCTTATCTTGTGTAAATACAGCCTGGAATTAACTGATACAAATAACCCTTCGTTGATAATCTCTTTCATCTTTGAACAGTTTTTGTCACCACAGGCAGCCAAACAAACATTATCTGAAAAATCTGTCTTTTTCAGTTAGATTTGTAAGCAGGCTTTCATATCGGAATGAGAACCATAGTTTTGTTTTTCTGTCCTGTTCTCAATGGGTTTAGCTGCCTACTGAATATTGGTGCAATACATGTACTATAACATACTATAATAAGTGCACTATCACATACTACAATAAGTGTACTATAACATACATAAGTGTCTGTCTGTCTATCTGTCTGCCTCATCCTATCTTACTGACTCCAATGGGTTGCTGGAGTAGTCATAATCCAGTATTTGACCTAGCCGTGCACACTCCTAGCTTGTGACGTACAGTGGAGGCAGAGGGCTGGTTGCAATACACAGGCTACATCAGATGAACAGTGCAGGCAGAAAGCTGGTTGCAGTACACAGGCTACATCAGATGAACAGTGCAGGCAGAGGGCTGGTTGCAGTACACAGGCTACATCAGATGAACAGTGCAGGCAGAAAGCTGGTTGGAGTACACAGGCTACATCAGATGAACAGTGCAGGCAGAAAGCTGGTTGGAGTACACAGGCTACATCAGATGAACAGTGCAGGCAGAAAGCTGGTTGCAGTACACACTACACAGGCTACATCAGATGAGCAGTGCAGGCAGAAAGCTGGTTGGAGTACACAGGCTACATCAGATGAACGGTGCAGGTAGAGGGCTGCGTGGTTAGAGTACACAGGCTACATCAGATGAGCAGTGCAGGCAGAAAGCTGGTTGGAGTACACAGGCTACATCAGATGAACAGTGCAGGCAGAGGGCTGGTTGGAGTACACAGGCTACATCAGATGAACAGTGCAGGCAGAGGGCTGGTTGGAGTACACAGGCTACATCAGATGAACGGTGCAGGTAGAGGGCTGCGTGGTTGGAGTACACAGGCTCTCGTCAATTTGGCAGATTTTATTTTTCAGATTCAGAGGTCATGCTTACCAGTGTTGTGTTGGGTTGAGTGAGAGTAGCAATGGTGATATGGTCGCAATATTATAGTAATTTTGAGTCAGGAAATGCACATGAGAGTAACTGCAAAATGTGTGACCATGTAGCAAAACAAGCCCTGCTGCACTGATGCCCTGACTTCCCTTTGGTGGTAAACTCATACTGGACACTGGAAAACAAACCAACTCAGAAATGTAAGATATACCTGCCCTACGTTAGAACCTTTTCATCTTCCAGAAAATGGTACATTGCCTATTATTGATTATAAGTTTTCATTGAAGTTGAAGATTGAAGAAAAATACATCACTCCTGCCACTGCTCAGCAACAGGATGCTGACTGCAGTTCACTTAACAACTTAAAAGGAACATACCAACATTTTGGGGAAATAGCTTATCGTCTTCTCCAGAGAGAGACAAAAAGATAGATACCAGTTTCCTCTCTGTGCGTTCAGTAGAAAGCTATCTGACTGCACGTTAGCCTACTGTAGCTTAGCACAATGAATGGAAGCGGGCATGGCAGGTTAGCCTATAGGCATTGTCCAACTAACACCTCTTCCGAAGGCTAACCAGCCATGTCCGCTTCCATTCATTGTGCTAAGCTAGGCTAACGTGCAGCCAGATAGCTTTCTACTGAACGCACAGAGAGGAAACTGGTATCTATCTTCTTTTCTCTCTGGAGAAGAAGATAAGCTAATTTCCCAAAATGTTTGCGTGTTCCTTTAATGAGATGAGATTTCTGCTTTATTCGACAGGACAGTGAGTGAAATCAGGGGTAGAGAGAAGGGAGATGACATGCAACAAAGGTCTTGGGATTCAAAACCACAATGTTGTGATTACATACATGGTATGCGCCCTAGCGTGGTGAGCCACCAGGATGCCCCCCATATAGCAAATTTTATTTTAGAGTTATGTTAAGGTTAGAGTTAGGTTAATTATAGAGTTAGGTTAAGGTGAAGGTTATGTTTATGTTTATGTTAAAGGGGAACTCCAACATTTTGGGAAATTAGCTTATTTAACATCTTCCCTGGAGTTAGACAAGAAGATACATACCTTTTTTGTCTCTGTGCGTGCATTTTAGCTTTGGGAATAGACGCTCCGTTAGCATAGCTTAGCTTCATCACTGGAAGTGAGGCAGGACAGTAGCCTTACAGTGCCTTACAGTGTATTGCAAGGTCTGACATTGACCAAATTTGATATGCATGACCTTGGTGGGCTCTAGGTCAACTCCTGAAAAGGGGGTCAATGTCAGACCTTGCAATCAAAAGTTAGGGGGCGCACTGAAATTATGGCAAGGGTTATTAGCCGCCTAACTTTTGATTGCAAAGTCTGACATTGACCCCCTTTTCAGGAGTTGACCTAGAGCCCACCAAGGTCATGCATATCAAGTTTGGTCAATGTCAGACCTTGCAATACACTGTAAGGCACTGTAAGGCTACTGTCCTGCCTCACTTCCAGTGATGAAGCTAAGCTATGCTAACGGAGCGTCTATTCCCAAAGCTAAAATGCACGCACAGAGACAAAAAAGGTATGTATCTTCTTGTCTAACTCCAGGGAAGATGTTAAATAAGCTAATTTCCCAAAATGTTGGAGTTCCCCTTTAAGATCAAGGTTAAGGTTAGGGTTACAGAATGAATGTGTGTGTGTGTGTACTAACTGGAAGTCTCTCTGCTGTGAGTGGTGCTGGTCTCTGCGCTCCAGACTCTGCTCCAGTAAGGCTCTGTTCTCCTTCAGCAGGAACTGGTTCTGCTCCACCAGGTGGCGGTTCTCCTCCTCCATGGTCCCCTTCAGCTCGGCCAGCAGCTACACACACACACACACGCACACACACACACACACACACACATCTCACATCATACACCATATCTAGCTCAAATGGAAGGAGTCTCTGTCTGTATGTTGTCCTTCGATTTTTACAAGAACCGTTCATGCAATCAGCTTGACACGTGTGTTGCTGATGGCCCATGTAAGCGCAGTGTCAAGTGTGAAGATGATTGGATGAGTGGTTCTCCAGAACGCTGCAAGCAGCCATACCAGGGGCCAAGCAATCGGCCCATTCCCAACCGGCACTGCACTAGTATACACATATATGTATATATTGTGGCAGATATCACCCCCCCCCCCCCTTCTCATGGATATGTGAAGGACGGGAGATATAACTGCCACGGAAGGAGTGGAGGCAATGGTAGCTGATTAGTACTGATAGAACACACCTGTGCTTCATTAGTTCACCCACATCCTACACACTACAAATACACTAGGATAGAGAGTTGAGTTGAGTGGAGGTGAGGTTGGAGTTGTTGTATTGAGAGAGATTGTTGTGTACGGAGTTTTGCGAGGTGAGAGGTAGTGAGAGGAGAGGTGAAGGCGAGAAGGTGTTCATTGTGTACTGGACCCTAGACTGGCTGAGAAACCCCCTTGTGTACTGACCCTGGACCGGACGACTACTGAGAGCCTGTTTTATGGTTTGGACATCGGACTGTATTACGACAATTCTATTTTCCCATCGAACTATATTTTACCTGTAGTCAATACATATTATTATTGATTGATATTGCACTTGTGTGGCCATTTGAATCTGTTTGTTTTTTAACTGTGACGAGTCTGAACACCACCAGGCCACCAATTATTTTTAAGTAAAACATATAGCAGTAAATCCATATATATATATATATTAGGGATGCTCGATATTGGCTTTTTTACCGATACCGATATTCCGATATTGTCCAACTCTTAATTTCCGATACCGATATCAACCGATATCAACCGATACCGATATATGCAGGGTTTCCCACCCCAAAAAACGGAATAATTTCAGGTAACTAATCATTTCACTGGATATATATATAACAAATATTGTTATTGTTTTTTTCTTTTTTTAAACCGATACCGATATTTTCCGATATCACATTTTACTGCCGATATCGGCCGATAATATCGGTCGGCCGATAATATCGGACATCCCTAATATATATATATATATATATATATATGATTATCACTAGGAATTTAGAGTCTGCCTTATATGGACCTTATCAAACTTGACAACATAAACATCCAAAATGCCCCAAGTGTATTTCCTGTCCAAGTGTTTGCTAATATCAACAGCTGACAGGAAACATGCTACACGTGCTACAGTAGCTTCTCCCTAGCAATTAAGGATGTGCAAGGATATCCGGTTAGCCGGTTAACCAGACGTTTTAAATTAAACAGATATTCTTAACTCATTCACTGCCAACGACGATTATACTCGTTATTGGCTGCCAATCGGTGAACGCCAACAACGAGTATACTCGTTATTTGATCGTTATTTCTTTTATTCGATATTTCTATTCATTACAGGCCCACTGACTCTGGGTTAACATGGGGAATCCTCATGCCAATGTAAAAGTGCAATACCGGCCGCATCACGCTAGACGGCGGTATCGAGCACCCTTTCTACCCTTGTATCTTTCTCTGTGGGACGGCCCCAGGTCTCGGGTTTCATTTTCCCTTGTTGGGCGAGGTGAATGGTTGTCCCGGTTCCATTGAAGCCCGTCAAATATCTCCGATCCATATGTTGTGGTGAATTATGCCGTTTATTGTTTATTGTTGTTTATTGTTTAAAAGGATCCCCATTAGCTGTCACCTAAGTGGCGAGCTAGTCTTCCTGGGGTCCACACAGAAAGACAACAGAAAACACAAAACATAACAACATGAGATACATATGACAATCACAATTAACAATGATAATCTAAAAACAGTAAAACATTGTAGACATCATTAGAATCAGAATATTTTGCTCACATATTTAAGTAGTGCATTCTCAGGTGGTATTTGAAAGACACTTTACTATTCAATTTACTTATGTTCAGTGGGCAGTTATTCCAATGATTGATGGCACGATAAACAACAGTCCTCTTTAAAGCATTTGATTTTGGACGTGGTAACATAATCTGTCCATCATCAGCTGACCTAGTAAAATAAGAATGAACCTGACTGCATCTGACCATTTGTTTGTATAAGAAAACAGGTTGAGATGAAAAGACAGTGGGTCTCATTCCCGAAAATTTTCCAAAGATATATTCTGGAAGACTTATCTTGGAACCACTGAGACATAATCTATGACAAGTACACTCTGAGTCCTGAACGTGCTGGAGATATGTCTTAAGTGGCTGAAACGGTTGCAGAAATTATATGATCTGATATCTGCTTGGAGAATGGCATTCTGTCGTAAACTCCAAAGCGCGTTCCCGTTCAGCTCATTTGCATACAAAACACCGCCTCCATAGTTCCTTATAAGGCAACTGGTGACGCAGCTGTGTGAAATGGAATGGCGGAAGTGCTTTGCGAGCCGCGTGATTATGAAACCTAGCGTCAGTCAGTGCCAATCAGAGAGCGTCTCCGAGAAATGCGGCTAGGTTTCGTAATCACGCTTGCGCCCATCAAAACTAGATTAGATTAATGTATTGGCATCATATACAGCTCGCGGTACACACCTGCCGCAGCGCGCGCGCACACACAGACACACACACACACATGCGCGCGCAGTACTGTATATGAATGAATGAATGACATAATATATATAGCCTACGGCGGGCGTAATGAATGATTCCATAAGCCTATAGGCTACTGTTCATTCGTAGGCGCACACACGACTTGTTATGGAATATTAATGCAGTCTATTTCCACCGATTAGCTTTAGTTCTTATTTATTTATCCACTGTCATTTCAGTGTTGGTGTATAGGCTATATAGTGTATTTCAATATAAGTTTAATTGATTAATGATATATTCGAAGGAATGCAGGTTTATAGCTATATCAACCCCCTCCAATGTACAGTAAATGACCAAGTATGGTTTTGTCAATATTCCAATGTACAGTTTTGCTTGTACAGTGTAAGTCTATCCCCCACCCATCCCTACCCAACCTCCTCCAACAGTTTCTACGTCAAATGTACTCTCTTTTCTGGACTCTTTTTGTATCACAAACAGTACTGTATTTGCAAATCTGGTATGTCATAAATGTATAGATGTAGCAGTACTGTCTATCTGTGTCATGTGTGTCATATATGTTATGATGAATTGAAAATGGGGGACCCTGATGTAAACAAGACGAAATTCTTTCTCTGGTCTGCATCCCCTTATGTAATTGAGCTGTACTGTACTGTACCCATTCTGCAATCTGTTAATAAAGTTTTCAATCAATCAATCAAACAAAGGTCTGTCCCATTGTATACCAATCAATGGGATACATTGCATGTTGACCTGCATTCTTTCAAATGTATATAATTAATCATTAAAACAGATGTGTAACAAATAAGAAATACAAATTCCACAGAAGGCATTAAATTATTATTATTTTCAATCATTTCACAATAATTGCATAATTGTGTTTGAATATCTGAGTAATTATTTGTCCAAAATAGCTGGTTCAGATATGGTTAATCCAGCTGCCCTATGATCAGATGAATCCATATTATTTATTTTTCCGACATCAAATTCGTAATTTCTTATCGTACAAATATTGTCATATTTATTTTAATTATGATTAAGTAATTAATTCCAAGGAGGCCTGTAGCGTTGACGTGAAGGAATCACTATGAGAACACAGTCTGTCAAGTTATAATAACATTTTAAATTAGTCAATCAATCATGAGATTTGATCGTGGGCTGAGAGCATATTTAAGTGTGCTCCTCAGCACTCTTAGATCTGCTCTCAAATAAGATCTCAGGAAAATTTGAAGACTCCCACTCCCAGCCCTAATATGTCTTAAATAGGCCGAAATCTGGCTAAGATGAAATATTTTGTCGTAACTTCGTTCGAGAATGAGACCCAGTGTTCCTGAAAAATGTAACTGTGTTGAAAACCAGCCTATTCTCTACTGTTAACCATGAGAGTTGCCGGTGCATAGTGATGGTGTTTGTTCTCATGGAACAATGTAAAACTAACCTTGCAGCTCTGTTCTGGGCAGTTTGCAATTTTTTTAGTTGACCTTTGGATGCAGAGGACCATACTGGTGCACAATAATCTAGGTGACATAAAATTAAAGATTTCGCCACCTGTCCCACAATATATGTAGGGACATAAGAAAGACATTTCCTCACAATGGAGATACCACTCCCCATCTTCTTCACTATGGTATCAATGTGTTCTGCCCACGACAGCTGGCTATCAATTATTATGCCCAGTAATTTTACTTTATTTACCTGTTCTATGCCGTTGAGCAAATGGACATTGGATATAGCAGGTGGCGATCAAACAATTGGAATATTGTTTTTGGATTACTCCCGGCCACAGGTAAGGGGATTTGACGTCAATTTGAGCTTGATCCTGCAATGCTTTCACACCGATCGGGCTGATAACCGTTTTTAGTGTTCAATGCGAATGCCGTTACTGACAATCAAATAATCAGAAACGACCCCCCCCCCCCCCCCGCCCCCTTTCATGCATTCATAATGGGACATAATAGCAATGATCTAGATTTGATTTCGGAACAATAGCGGGTTCAGGCAAGAAACGGCAAAGTCTACAATGGAATCGACGTATACTGCCATAACTAAGCATTTCATGAATTACCCTAGACCGCTCTAAAACCAACTTATATTTACCACGGTATAACACGGGAACGTATGGATGGAAAAATTATCTCCTTTTTGCATCTTTACCGGAAGAAACTCAATGTCAAATGACTATAGTATTGTATCCATGGCTATAATGTAGAATATAGATTTAGCTCTACAAACAAGGTGACTAACTCCCATCATTTACAGCGGTGGCAGTAGCTACCACAGGATAAGGCTATTAGCTGGCAGCCATTGAGTTAACGGTTAAATGGTTAACCGTTTCGTGGCCAACCACGTATATACGTTATTGGGCACCATCCTTAACACATTGACTGCCAGCCATTGTACCCATCAAAGTACCCAGTCTGCCACCGTTGAAAGCCTATGGAGATGTTTACCTTCTTTGCAGGGCTATAACTTTTTAAATTGTATTGCTATATTGACATTACTATGGCCCATTCAACATCGATTATCTATCGTTCCGGATGGGGGAACGTTATATTTTTTCATTCATACATTGTTGTGTTAATACCGTCTTGAATATAAGTATGTTTATAAGCTTTTCTGCTGTAATTCCAAAAACGCTAGTTATAGGCCCAAAAATTGATTATCGATTGCCGTTTCTTTCCTATACACGCTATTAAAAATTAAAATGTATATGATCGGTATACATTATGCTTCATCATGAGTGGAGGAAAGGGGGGGCGGGGGTCGTCTATAATTCCTTTATCGTCAGTAACGGCTTTATGTAGTATGGGTTGATATATTGATCAGACTGTTTGCAAACAAAGAAACGCACAATCGGGCTGAAAATAACGTTACTGTCCTCTTACCGTTCGCCGATGAGACTGGAAGAAAAAGATCCCAATTATTTGACACCGATCGCCTAGATCCATTTCCGGTTTGTATGGCGCAATAAATGCCGAAATCATATAGATTATTGTGTTATGGAAGCGATCCCAATGCACGCCAGTGTTTGTCTGTAGTCCCGTAGCAAGATATTACTGCCGGAGGGATTTCCTCGACGCACCGATCACAACTTCCGGTTTTGCCGAGAGTGTAACTCGCCCGACCATCCACCAGGCGGCAGTATTGAGGCATTGCAATCTCATTCAGGGTCCCGCTGCAGTCCCGGAGGTTGGCTGGATGAATTATGAATGCCATGATGAAAAAATTAAATATTGATTTAAAAAACGGCTTTCGCCGTTCTTGGCGTTCAACGCATGGCGGGCAAACACGTCGTAAGGAGTTTTTGGCGACCAATGTGTTAAACGGCCAACCACGTATATATACGTGTTACCACTCGGTTTTGCTTTTATTCCATTTTAATATCCTACTCAATGTCACAGAGCTGTATGTTGGCTGAAAACGGCATATCCGGACTCCGAAAGTGCAGTACCGGCCAGATCCTGGTATTGGCGCTGTCTCGATAATACAGTTTCCCTTGTTGCAGACGGGGTGTCACCTTTTTTTCATTCCGGGTTAGCTTTTCTGTTAGCCTGAAGCGAGGGCTTCAACCGATCGCCTGGAATACTTATTGCGACGCCGGATTCAGTATGCAGTAAAGGAATATAGCATCAGCCAATGGACATATCGATCTACCAGATGGCGATCAAATAACTGGGAAATTCTTTTTGGAATACAACCGGCCACAGGTAAGAGCGATTTGACGTCAATTTCAGCTTGATCTCATAGACATCCACCCGGTCAACGTATGATGTTGCAATAACAAATGCTGTTATTGGTAATCAATAGGGCTGACCTTCGAAGCTTTTTTTGGCAATCGAAGCTTCGGGGCCGAGCTTCGATTTTAATTCGAAGCTTCAAAAAAAGTGGGTTGGATTAATTAATTAAGTAGCCCCTTTCGTGACTGTGACGCATCCAACAAGGTTTCACTCGGCTGTGTGATTTAATTCAAGGTGGATCGCTGTTGTCGTTTGAACAACTTCAGATTTCATGGGAACTACCAATCCCCCAAATCAAGAATGTTTAAGATGAATGAAGTAAGATTTTGATTATTTGAAATATGGCCTGTGTAGACTAAACTATGCACAGAATTATGTCAGTCTACAAGGTCCGGATTCTACATGGTCCGGCAATGTAGACCTTGTAGACTCAACTACAGACCAATTATCAGTGAATGTTCATGCATTTTTAAGAAGGGCAACTTCCACAAAAAAACAAAGAACTCACCAAAACATCTCAGTAGCACCTTATCTAAATGTTATATTTCATATATGGAGATTCATATTTATTTATGTATTGCATGCATTTCTACATTTTATTTCCTATTTTGTTTATTCATCCCAGTATCTTTCTTTCTTATGTGTGGAATTCTACAAGGCGCGCGCACACACACACACACACACACACTTACATTTAGTCATTTAGCTGACGCTTTTATCCAAAGCGACTTACAAGTTCTGTACGACAAGACAGCAAGAAGGGTACAACTCTATCAGCTGAGTAACAATGTTCATCAAAGTGTTGCGTGTTACAGTGTAGGTTAGTTTATTAGGACAAGTGCATGACAGTAAGGTTAGTCAGGGTTAGATTTTTTTTTTATTATTTATTTATCATTTCAGATAATGGTTGAAGAAGTGAGTCTTTAGTCGACGGCGAAAGATTGGACGGGATTCGGCTGTCCTAACTGGGATGGGTAGTTCACACACACACACACACACACACACACACACACACACACACACACACACGCACACGCACACGCACACGCACACACACACAAATCGAAGTAAAAAAATTGAAAAAAAAAATGTTTGAAAAAGAAATTAATATTTTTTTTTTTTATTTTTTTTTAAACTTCGATTTTTTTTTTAATGATCGAAGCTTGTGCCATCGAACGAAGCTTCGAAGCTTCGAAGTATTTAAGACAGCCCTAGTAATCAATAATCAGAAACGACTTCCCCCAGCCCCCCCCCTTTCATGCATTCATGGTGGACCATGATATCGATCATATGCATTTAGATTTTTTACTCTAGCTTGTGTAGGGCCGAAACGCCAATCGATTTAACGTTATTAGCTTAGCGCCCTATAACTAGCTTTGCAGGAATTACCCTAGACCAGGGGTGGCCAACCCGCGGCTCGCGAGCCGCATGTGGCTCTTTGCCCGTCAATGTGTGGCTCTTCCATCCATAAAAGAAAATGAAAAAAATATATTATAATTTTTTATAAATTTTTGTTTGTTTGTATGTCACTCATTCCATAAGGACGTAGAATAAACATTTACAGATATTTTTTTAAATGGTCCATTTACATGTTCTTGGTATCTGAATCTAGGGACATCTATGGATCTCAGGGAATGTATTCCCAGTGTCAGAAATAGTGTGTCTGTTACTAGGCTTGAGTAAATTGTAATGAACCAAAGGAGAATATCAATTATATTTAAAAAATATGTTTTATCTTTGACTGTGAATAACACCATGCAAAAATGTACCAGACCTGAAAAATCTAAGCAAATAAATAAATAAAATAAATCTAAAAAATAAAGGGAAGATGATTAAACAGGTTTTGTAGATACAGTACTGAATTCTGCCATCTTTTTTATAATGTCAATTTCTCCAAAGATTTTCATCATATTGCAACACTGTTTTTTGCTAGACGTTCACAGAAAGGTAGAGAAACTAACTGCGTTCTGTTTTATGGCAATAACGTTCAGGTTTGTGGGAGATTATCCCAAAAAAGAAGAGAAATAAAAAAGTAAATCCAGAAGTCAGATGATTGACAGGGGCTGGCGTGAGCTGGGTAGGGTCGTTTTTCGAAATTCGAAAGCCCGAGTCTCTTCCTTCAAAAGACTACACTCACTTTTGGCTGCTCCACTTCCTCCTGTCAATATGCGCCGGTTTCCGATTCAATGCCCTGAGATTTCTATAATCTTATATTTCACTAATAACAGTTAAAATCATTGGTAAACAAACGTAATACTGAAAATATACACTTTTACTGTATATTTCGGGCATAAGAGGTTAACCCTGTGAGGCCCAAATTAAAAAGACATTAGCAACTTCAGAGGGTGGGACATATAAACACATTTACTATCAAATAGCATTGTGAGGCTGAACAACAGGACCAATTGACTATACATGTGCTTAAAAATGTTTAAAGGGGAACTATCTTATAAATGGCCTTTTTGAGTGTTTAGCATTGTTTCCTAGCTATGTGAACTTATATTAATATGATCTATGTCTCAAAATTCTCATATTGGCGCATTCTTCCAATTCTCCTCTCACAATATTCACCCTCACTGAACTGAGTCATTTGAAAATGTGCCCTATATGTGATGTCATAAAGACACCGCTGCATGTTAATGTTCAGGCGAACCAGAACGTGCAGTGGTTTAGGAGCCCAGGCTCAAAACAGCTCGAGATCTTGAGGTAGAAAAATGCTGTTTTTGAGGACTTGATTAGAAATACAAAACAATGAATAAAAAATATATATATATTACAGAGGTGTTCCATAGACTCACAGGAATTGTGTAAAAGTGCCCAAATAGTGAAAGAAATAGTAAAATAGTTCCCCTTTAAATAAACATTTACAGATTTTTTTTTTTTTTAAATGGCTAAACATGATTTTGTAATTTTGCAACCGTGGGTCTCACAGGGTACTTTTAACCCTGTGAGGCCCAAATAAAAAAGACATTAGCAACTTCAGAGGCCAGAGGGTGAGACCTATAAACACATGAAGGGTGCCGTGACTGAAAATAAAGTTGAGAAACGCTGGTATATGGTGTGGCTCTTTGTGGTACCACAGTCATTTTTGTGGCTCTTAATCTCTGACTGGTTGGCCACCCCTGCCCTAGACCAATCCGATATAACGTTCATATTCACAACGCTATAAATGGGAACGTATTGATGAAAAAAAAAAATCTTTATGGCATATTGAAGGGAAGGTTTATACTGTCAATTGACAATGACAATGGACACATAGCAATAATATAAAATATAGATTTAGCTCTACAAACAACCTCACGCACAGTGAAACCTTGTAATGAAAAGCTGGCCTCATAGAGTGAGATTAGACGGGCCCCAATGGCCCTGAATGTGTTAATCAGCATTATTTTATTTACATTCTACATTTATATTATTTAGTCATTTAGCAGACGCTTTTATCCAAAGCAACTTACACGTTCTGTCAGTAGGATTTATTTTTGTATTCATTTTATAGGGTGAATGTGTAACAATTTTAAATAAAGTTATTACATGAGATAGTAATAAGTGAATGAGCAAGGTCTAGACCATTTCCTGCTTTCTGCCAGTGCCAAGAAACAGCTGAGGCAAAATTAAAAGAATGAGGAGAGAGAGAGAGGAGTTCGAAGGAATGGAGTGACTCCTTGTCCACACGTATACAGATATTTTTGGAACATTTGCCTGTATACGTGTGGACAGATGAAACTGGGCTAAAACTGAGCTTTTGGAAAACTTTAACATCATGACCACACATGGATTTTCTCTGCAATCAGGACCATGGAGAGATCCCTGCAGCTTGCCATCAGGTCAGTTCATATGAGCGTTGTTGTGCTGTTTTGTTGTGGTTTGATTTTCTAAAACACTGTTGATGTGGACAGGATTTATTTTTATTATGGGAGGGATGAACAATGTTTTTTAGAGATATCTGTTCAGTTGCTACAAATGGTGAGTAAATTATAGTTATTATGCAGGCGTGCTGTATTTTGTAGTTAGCTAACATAACATTATGTACTAGCAAGCATTTTTTTATCACTATAGCAACTCATGGATGATCACTGTGTGTAGTCTATATTATAGGATGTCGTCTGGTAACGCTAGATAGATTTGTATTGTTGTGTTGAGAGAGAGATAGTGGTAGCGGGGCCCCTGGTTGGGTGGTGCTGGTATCCACAGTGCCTACAGCAAGTACCTGGTTTTGACTGCTAATTCGTACATTGCTGAGGTCCAGGCTCTGGTTGTCCTCCCTCAGCACACTGAGCTCTCCGTCCAGCCGAGTGCGCTCCAGTTGGGCCGTGTTCAGCTCCCCTCTCAGCTGGGAGCCCTGGGCCAGGAGCTCAGTCTGAGCCGACAGCCACTCCCTCTGATGGGCCTGCAGCCTGTGATGGATACATTATATGATGAGGATCGCTCATCATATAGCATTAGCATTGTTCTGTTGTCCCTTGCTCTTCTGGGTCTATGCTAGGTACATACTCCTGCTATTGACTTGATCAAGTCACTGGTATATAATAACTACAATGAGAAAAAAGGAGTAAATAATAGTGAAAATGGAAATGAAAAGCTGTGTAGACTAAAATGCTTGAGACAAGAAAAAATCAACAACTAAAAAATCACAGTGCTGCCAATGAACAGGTTATAATCACATGCTCTCTGTTCCTCCATAGTGAACAGGTTATAATCACATGCTCTCTGCTCCTCCATAGTGAACTGGTTATAATTAAATGCTCTCTGTTCCTCCATAGTGAACAGGTTATAATTAAATGTTCTCTATTCCTCCATAGTGAACTGGTTATAATCACAGGGACAGCAAGGGAGTAGGAAAGGCTGCCCAAGGTGACAGGTTTTACCATTGTTCTAAGTAGGCTACACCAGCCTGCCTTGGGCTTTATCTGGCACCCATTTTATGAATTAAACGTGTTATATTGCCTGGTTTGGGGTCTAATTCATGTGGCTAGCATACATTATCCTGGTTGTAAAGATGAGTCTTGTGTGGTTCTATTGAGCCCATTTTAATTCATATATCTTAAGGTGAGAACCGAGAAGTCATGAACATTTTTAAATGTCCAGCCAATGGACAAATTTAGGCTAGCTTAAAGTAGCTTAATTCTGTAGCAAGATCTACCCCATTGCCAGTAAGCCAGCATAACAGCCAGCATAACAAACCTTTGGATTAATCTACCTTTGCGATATCTTAACAAATTAACCCACTAGAGCCATTTTAAAGACGGTAAAGAAAAGGTAGGAAACGTTTCTTCAATGGAGTTCTATGACTTCTGGATATGAGCTATGAGCTATAATGATTAAATTAGCTATAATCTGGTGTTGGCTGGATACTTGTAACTATAAGGAATGCATTGATGGTTTTGGTTATTTCATAGGCTATGCTGACAATAAGAAAAAGAAAAAAATTAATTACACTTATCCTTAACAAGTATTTTTAGATTTAGGTGTACCTCATAGACCCAATTTCACTCACTCACTCACTCACTCACTCACTCACTCACTCACTCACTCACTCACTCACTCACTCACTCACTCACTCACTCACTCACTCACTCACTCACTCACTCACTCACTCACTCACTCACTCACTCACTCACTCACTCACTCACTCACTCACTCACTCACTCACTCACTCACTCACTCACTCACTCACTCACTCACTCACTCTTTACTCCCTGGAGCCAGCTTTTTTAAAACCATTTTCACGATGTTTGCAGACCCATCGTATATTCTATATTATAGCTATGGAGACAATAGTATGGCTAATTTGACAGGCACTATTTATACACCAACATGGTAAAAACAGTGTATGTCTACATACCTTCGTTTGTGCCCTATCCCGTGCTAAAGATCGCCTCGTTTCACTATAATCCAGGCTGATTTCCTGGAACGGGAGTTATGACGTATTATGTGAATATGCGCAAATCCAAGGTATATACCATATAGATGTTTCTTCACAAAGTCATCAAGGTGGGGGGGGGGATCGTTTTACGAAGCTGCGATCGTTACCAAAAGCATGTTTTAGGTTCGATAAAATACGACGCTGTGATCAATACAAAAGCATGTTTTAGGTTCGGTAAAATAGACCTAAAATAGACCTGACCTTTGTCAGAAGGTACTCCAAAATGAATAATCCCAGTAGTTCCATCGTGATCGCCATTACTGTTGTGCATTGGGCCTGGCTATAATATGGAAAACAATAGGTTTCAGGCAATCAAATCGGCGACAGATGGCTGTGTGCTGCTTCACTTTGAGGGGGAGGGGATTCCTGCAGTCGGAGGCACTGAGAGACAACTGAGAGACCCAGTTCAAAAGGTAGGCGATACTGCCACCTGTTGGGATTCGATCGTCATTGCAATTATAATGTAGGCAGAGGTGCCAGGGAGACACAGGCAGGTCCGCGCGAGTGTTTAGAATGAAAAAATCGGAAAAAAAGAAAAAAGGATCTAAAAACGAGATATCTCGGGTTTGCCGCTCAACGCTTGGATTTGAAACACTGAATGAGTTAAAATCCAAACAAGATGGGCCAGTGGAGAGAGATTTCCCAACAGAACGTGGACATGCTGTATCTTGAAATTAGGCAGATCACTCCCTCTGTTTCAAGATGATTTTTGATTCTTTGGACAAAGTAAATTTGTACTGAAATACGTACAATTATATATATTTTTTCCACTTTTCACAAATTTCCAGACTCGATACAAAATGTAATTACTTGATAAGATGAAAATGTTCTGCTGTTTTTAAGTGAGTTACTCTACTGTACCTCTCGTTGTCCTCTCTCAATCTCTCCAGCTCTCTCTCTCTCTCAGCTTGCCTCTGAGCCTCCCCCTCCATCTTCTCTCTCTCCGTCTTCATCTGTCTCTCTCTTTCCTCCAGCTGGGCTTGGCTCTCCAGCATCTCCTTGTACCTTCAGGTCACACACATGATGCACAAATAGTATATGACTATGTACATATGCTGTATGTGAGTGTGTATGTGTGCATGTGTGAGTGTGAGAGAGTGAGTGAGTGAGAGAGTCTCCTTGTGTGTGTGTGTGTGTGTGTGTGTGTGTGTGTGTATGTATGTATGTAATATATGCATGTATACATGCACACACACCAGATAAAAACTATTTGTATATATGTATGCATGTATGAATTATGTATACATTTGCATGCATTTATTGTATATTGTATTGTATGTTTACTTATGAATATATATGTGACATGCAAGTGTGTGTGTGTGTGTGTGTGTGTGTGTGTGTGTGTCTGTGTGTGTGTGTGTGTTCATCTATCATGTGGGCTGTCCTTTTGATCACAGCCTAGAATAAATAACGTTTAACCAAGCCACCATTTCACATAGATAATGTAAAGGAGTTGTTTGCATACTACGGTAGTGTAGAGGATAACAGAGCTATCCCTCTGAGTTATCTCACCCAACCCCCTCCCAGTTTTATTGTCCCCCTCTCTCCCGTGTCTATAAAGAGAGGTCCCCAAATATAAATCGGTCTCTTTCTCCCAGGTCTCAACAGCTAGTTACTTTGGTGAGAGCCATTCAAGCCATATTCTCTGAGTAAATTGTATTTGATACTTTCATTCTGAGTTAATAAATTGTATTAACCGGATCCACAGTGAAGCACATTCAGACTATAGTGAGAATGTATACTATGTGCGAAGAACAGGACTGAGCAGTTAGCTTTCTTTAGTACTTGACGTTACATTATAGAATGGAGGATACATTGCTTTCAGTAGCTGTAGTTGTACGTCAATAGAACACTTATGATCAAGATCTGTGCTGCATTCGTGATTTTGTATATGAATGTGCACACCCTCTTGTACTTCTATATTTGCGATGACACTGTGGATCATCCTCACTTTAACCAAGGCCATTATAGGGGTTTTAAGGTTTAGGATAAGAGTTATGTTAAAGGGACATATTTTATAATTTTTCAACAAAGTCTTTGAGGTCCCCTAAACATGTCTTGATGTAATCTAGCAGCCTCTGCTATACCCCTCTGTGGGCTGTTTCTGTGCCTGTAAGGAGTGAGCTGCTTTTATCCTACAAATAAGATAATTATGGTACAACTAGCAGTTGTGTGCGAGCCTGTACCGTCAAATGAAATTCAGATCCAACTTTCAGACTAGATATTGCAGATCAAATATGATTTGTGTGTGTGCGCGTGCGTGTGTGTGTGTCTGTGTGTGAATGAATGAAAACTTTATTTAACAGATTGCAGAATGGGTACAATACAGTACGGCTCAATACATACGTGTGTGTGTGTGTGTGTGTGTGTGTGTGTGTACCTGGCCTCCAGATCTCTGTTCTGAACCTCCAAACTGCGGTTGTTGCTCCTTAGCTGAGTCTGTTTCTCCAGCAGCTCCTCAAGCTCCGCCTCCTGTCGCTGCTGCAGTGCTGTCATTCGCTCCTGGTCCCACCTCAGAGCCTCCATCCTGGCCAATGACTCTTCCCGCTCCCGCGCCCACACTTTGGACTCCGCTTCCAAGGCAGCACACCGGGCCTCGCTCTCGCTGCAGCGCGCCAACAGTGATGCATTCTGGGAGCTCAATGATGCTTGCTCCACCTGAGTCATATAAAGCCAAGTGGGGTTGATGAGCCTGATGACACCACAGCTATAGTCTGGTCCTGTTGATGAGCCTGATGACACCACAGCTATAGTCTGGTCCTGTTGATGAGCCTGATGACACCACAGCTATAGTCTGGTCCTGTTGATGAGCCTGATGACACCACAGCTATAGTCTGACTATGTTGATGAGCCTGATGACACCACAGCTATAGTCTGGTCCTGTTGATGAGCCTGATGACACCACAGCTATAGTCTGGTCCTGTTGATGAGCCTGATGACACCACAGCTATAGTCTGACTATGTGGATGAGCCTGATGACACCACATCTATAGTCTATGTGGATGAGCTAGATGGCACTACATATTAGGGCTGTCAACGAATATTCTATATTCTAATTTATAATCAAATTGTAGAGGGCATAGAGATGGATATCAGTATCAAGTAGGGGTGTAACGATGCATCGATTAATCGAAATGCATCGATTCTAATGTGTTGGAATCGATGCATCGATTTGAATATGTTAGAATCTATTATAATAGAAATTAATCGAAATAAAAAGAAAATTTATTTATAATTTTTATTTTTTCTGTTTATTTTTTTGTTATAGTTTTTAGTGACCTATAGTCCATTCATGCTGAGTGAATCAGTTCCCCCAGCCACATTTGTGTATTCAAATTTTTTTGTGGAATTAACAATCGCTGTGGGGTCGAATCGTTACACCCCTAGTATCAAGTTTCGTGTAAATCGGACTTACGGTGTAGGAGTTTTGACCTTTCAAAGTTCAAAGATTTGACCTTTAGTTATAGCGCCCCCTTTAGGCAAATTGGGATCATATTTGTTGAAAAGCATTTACACACAACTTTCAACCAATGGGTCAAAGTTCATGTTGCTCTCATTTACCATCTCATGGGAATTTGCTAAATCATTTGCAGAAACAATAAAAAAATATTATTATTATTAACACAAAAACAAAAGGGTTTCTGCACTTCGTGCTTGAAACCCTAAATATATAAACCTGTAGTTGCCCTCCTGTCTGTGTGATACCTGTCTGTCTGTTGGGTATTACCTGTAGCTGTCTGTGTCTGTTACCTGTAGCTGTCTGTGTCTGTTACCTGTAGCAATCTGTCTGTGTTACCTGTAGCAATCTGTCTGTGTGTTACCTGTAGCTGTCTGTGTCTGTTACCTGTAGCTGTCTGTGTGTTACCTGTAGCTGTTTGTGTGTTACCTGTAGCTGTCTGTGTCTGTTATCTGTAGCTGTCTGTGTCTGTTACCTGTAGCAATCTGTCTGTGTTACCTGTAGCAATCTGTCTGTGTGTTACCTGTAGCTGTCTGTGTGTGTTACCTGTAGCTGTCTGTGTCCGTTACCTGTAGCTGTCTGTGTCTGTTACCTGTAGCAATCTGTCTGTGTTACCTGTAGCAATCTGTCTGTGTGTTACCTGTAGCTGTCTGTGTATGTTACCTGTAGCTGTCTGTGTGTTACCTGTAGCTGTTTGTGTGTTACCTGTAGCTGTCTGTCTGTGTTACCTGTAGCTGTCTGTGTCTGTTACCTGTAGCTGTCTGTGTCTGTTACCTGTAGCAATCTGTCTGTGTTACCTGTAGCTGTCTGTGTGTTACCTGTAGCTGTCTGTGTCTGTTACCTGTAGCTGTCTGTGTCTGTTACCTGTAGCTGTCTGTGTGTTACCTGTAGCTGTCTGTGTCTGTTACCTGTAGCTGTCTGTGTCTGTTACCTGTAGCTGTTTGTGTCTGTTACCTGTAGCTGTCTGTCTGTGTTACCTGTAGCTGTTTGTGTCTGTTACCTGTAGCTGTCTGTCTGTGTTACCTGTAGCTGTTTGTGTCTGTTACCTGTAGCTGTTTGTGTCTGTTACCTGTAGCTGTCTGTGTCTGTTACCTGTAGCTGTCTGTCTGTGTTACCTGTAGCTGTTTGTGTGTTACCTGTAGCTGTCTGTGTGTGTTACCTGTAGCTGTCTGTGTCTGTTACCTGTAGCTGTCTGTGTCTGTTACCTGTAACTGTCTGTGTCTGTTACCTGTAGCTGTCTGTGTCTGTTACCTGTAGCAATCTGTCTGTGTTACCTGTAGCTGTCTGTGTCTGTTATCTGTAGCTGTCTGTCTGTGTTACCTGTAGCTGTTTGTGTCTGTTACCTGTAGCTGTCTGTGTGTTACCTGTAGCAATCTGTCTGTGTGTTACCTGTAGGCACCTGTCTATCTGTCTGCCTGTCTGTGTGTGTCTGTATGTGTATGTGTGTGTGTGTGTGTGTGTGTGTGTGTGTCTGTGTCTGTGTCTGTGTCTGTGTCTGTGTGTGTGTGTGTGTGTGTGTGTGTGTGTGTGTGTGTGTGTGTGTGTGTGTGTGTGTGTTACCTGCAGCTGTGTATTGAGGGTCTGCAGCTTGGTGCAGGAGTCCTGCAGACTGATGGAGTTGCGGCGCAGAGCCTCCTGCTGCTCTCTGAGGTGGGAGCACACACCTTCAGACTGAGACAGCCTGGACGCCAGGACCTCCCGCGCTGCTGTCACCCCAGCACTCTATGAGGGAAGGAGGGAGGAGGGAGGAGGGAGGAGGGAGGAGGGAGGAGGGAGGAGGGAGGAGGGAGGAGGGAGGGAGGAGGGAGGGGGCAGTGAGATCAGACAACCCTCTTGATAGTGTGTCAGTGAGGCATTCTGACTGATTATCAGCCCCGGCTGAGAACGTGGACCTCAGCAGCGTGACGTTAGCTAAACTGCAGCGGCTCCCACGCATCATGCCTCCACACAGACGCAGCTACCGCTGCAGAACGGGAGTTTGCCTTTGATAACTAATGTCCCTAAATTATTCAATGGTTAATTTATTATTTATAATATTTTTTTTTTTATTTTTTTTTTTGATTATCTTTTGCCCCCTTCTTTTTCCGTTTTTCTCCCCTCCCAATGTTAGTCGTTATGCCAATTCCCAATCCCCTTCCTGGTTGTTGCGCACTCTACCCCCTACCGTCGGTCTGGGAGGGCGGAGACTATCACATGCTCCCTCCGACACATGTGTACCCAGCCCACCGCTTCTTTTCACCTGGCAGCGCGGACTCTCACTGAGGGAGTGTAACGTGTGGAAGGTCACACTACCTCCCTCCAGATCCTTCCCTCGCTGTGCAGGCGCCCCGACCGAACTGTTTACAACGACCTGGACCCACCCACCGGCCGGCTTCCCTCCCGCTGACTCTGCCAATCAGCCGGATTCGATACCAGTGTCTCTTGCGTTGGTGACGCACGCTTAGTCCGCTGCGCCACCCAGCCGCCTTATTTAACATTTTTATTTAGTTCAGACAGAAAGAAAGTTTAAGAGCAACAGTGTGCACTCTGAGGTGACAGGAGACAGCATCACAATAATATATTATTATCTAAAAATATATTAACATCTGCACCATAATATATTATTATATATAAAAATTAAAAATACATCACCATCTGCACCAACAGCTGACGCAACTGCATCCCACACATTTACATTTTTACCTCTTATCTTTATATAATGGATTCTGAGGTAATACAACTCACTATGTTTTAATAAATCCTCTACAATCAGTTCTCTGTCATCCATCCTGCAGATGTGCAATAATAAAAGTCAAATAAAGTTACATCCAGCAAGAAAGAGCGAACGACAGCAAGAGAGAGAGAGCTATAGAGAAAGAGACAGGGAGAGAGAGAAAATTAGGAAGGGACACATTTCTAGTGGAAGAAAATAAAATTTGTGAGATAACTGGAAAACTAGAGGCTTCTGATGTGATGACAACGTGGCTCTCACTCTGCAATAATTAAAACATGGGCTGTGTGGCTGCTCTAACCTGTTAACATGGTCACTGTGTAGCTGCTCTAACCTGTTAACATGGTCACTGTGTAGCTGCTCTAACCTGTTAACATGGTCACTGTGTGGCTGCTCTAACCTGTTAACATGGTCACTGTGTAGCTGCTCTAACCTGTTAACATGGTCACTGTGTAGCTGCTCTAACCTGTTAACATGGTCACTGTGTGGCTGCTCTAACCTGTTAACATGGTCACTGTGTAGCTGCTCTAACCTGTTAACATGGTCACTGTGTAGCTGCTCTAACCTGTTAACATGGTCACTGTGTAGCTGCTCTAACCTGTTAACATGGTCACTGTGTAGCTGCTCTAACCTGTTAACATGGTCATTGTAACTGAGGGGTACAATTCCCTGACTGTATTGAGAGTATGGTATTATTAAACCACTACTTAGTTATGTACTTTAATTACTGGCCATACAGTACATGAATATATCTGGTGAACACCCACACAAGAATACGGCAATGACACATAAAGTTCTAGTTAGAGGTATTTATTATTATTAGAGCAGCAACGGTAGGTTACAGATTGAGAATTATACTTGCGCTTGTAAGGCGAAGAACACTTAAAGTAGGTCAAGAGCGTAAGTCCATGAGAATAGTAAGATGGGTATAACTGACGCCACCTGTAGCATAGCAATTACGTAAGGCACACTAGTAGTCAGCTGGAGACACTGGGGGGTTCCCTCCGGTTGTAAGCCGGCAGGGTAGAGGACTGTTCGGGTGCAAAGTCTGGGTCAACGCGGAATAACCAGGCTCCAGATACAGGAGCCAGTGCAGTACTCCCTTGGTCCGCAGACAAAGCAACAGCTATAATCCAGTATGCCCGATAGCATGGATGAAAGCTAGCCAGCCTCTGGTCCTAGAGGCGGGCTCGAGGGTGCTCCTCACCGGGGTAGATCCCACACTATAGTGGGGTAGACGGTTCTCTGCTCCAGCAGTCACGGTACCAAAGCAATATAATCCAGCCAGAAAAGGCTCTGCATTCGCCGGTGTAGGTTCTCCGGTGTACATATCCAACGGTTCTCGTCTAGGACTCCTCGGGTGGTGGCACGAGTTTAGGCCGCCCAGCCTGGATAAGTGCACTAGCTATAGGTACGACGAACCGGTGGTAATGCTGGTCACTGAAGAACGGTAGCCGCACGATACACTATAAATGATAGACTATTACTTCACATTAGAATAAGTCGAACTCAACGATACTGCGTTAAACTCTGACACTTTAGCTATATATTCGCACGCGGTTCTCAAGGCTCTATTCAGGGGCAAAGAGGCCCACTTCACGGCACGTTGTATCGTGGTGAAGGCTTCAACGTTTTTGGATACTCAGTGCTGCTGTATCCACCTGCGACGTATTTATACGTAAGGTGAATAATCTAGTGCCAACCTCAGTTCTGTCTCGTATTACTGCGCAAACCTGGACATGTTGAGACATGCCTTGGCGTTGCCTTTGAACTTGCCATTGGGGGGTATGGCCGTTGGCGCCTAGGGGTCGCTGTCCAATAGGAGAACGAATATTATGGTCTGGTTTGTACCCAGGTAAAGGGATATTCCGTGTATATATACAAAGAATATACAAGGGATATCAAACGATATACAAATATTATACAAGGGATCTCAAGCAGTAAATATATATATTCGGTTTAATCTGACCCTTTGTAACAGCCGCCTCCTAATTAGTCCGCACCTAATTAGATAAGCAAAGACAGATTAACCGTCTTGTCAACTACTCAATGTCTGTTGTGGGGAGTAGGGCAATTCACAAAGTCAGTGGGTCATGATCGTCATCAAGGGAGTCAGGGAGCCTTGGCAACTCTATCAGCCTCGCCACGGGTCGGGTGTATGTCCGTCCCTGGACAAGAACTTCTGCCGCTCTGACCTTTCCGTCGGCACCAGTGATCACTTTGCTTACGCGGCCGGCCGGCCACATAGCTCGGGGTAGTGACTGGTCCACGATCATGACGACTGTGTCCTCCGTCAAGTTGTCTCTATCTTTTACCCATTTCTGGCGGGTTTGTAGAGACGGTAGGTAGTGGAGGAGGAAACTGTTCCAAAACTTGTCAGCCAATACTTGACTGTACCTCCACATTCTTCGGCCGTTCGCTTCCTCAGGTCTGTACACCGTCTGTGGGAGCGCAGGGTCCAGCCGCCCCATCAAGAGTGTGTTGGGGGTGACTGGGTCGACATCTGCTACATCACTTGAGACGTAACCGAGGGGCTTTGAGTTCAATACTCCCTCGATCTCTGTGAGGACTGTCGTGAGGACTTCTTCAGCCACGGTCTGGGCCCCAAGCACGGCGTACAGGGCTGTCTTTATTGAACGTACTTCTCGTTCCCAGGTTCCCCCGAAGTGAGGGGCGTTCGGGGGGTTAAACTGGAAGTCAATCTGAGAGGGAGCGAGGTGGGTCTTAAGTTCTGGGCCCATAGCTTGGAAGCTCTCTCTCAGCTCTCTTTCTCCGCCTCTGAAGTTTGTCCCGTGATCAGACAATAATATAGACGGTTTTCCTTTTTGCGCTGTGAATCTCCGGAAGGCCATAAGGAATGAGTCCGTACTCATGGTCGGAAGGAGTTCTATGTGTATTGCTCGGGTGGTCATGCATTTGAATACAATGCCCCACCTCTTCTCCGTCCCTCTTCCTTTCTTCACGTACAGCGGGCCGAAGCAGTCCATGCCGGTGGAGTGAAAGGGCTTGTCGCCAAGTCGGAGGCGACAGGGAGGCAGGTCAGCCATCCTGGGTATACTGGGCTGTGCTCGCCACTTGCGACAGTCTAGACAGGTCCGCTGGAAGCGTCGTACTGCTTCTCTTCCTTGCAGTATCCAATCGCGACGTCGGATCTCAGCGAAGACTCTCTCTGCCCCAGCGTGGTGCACATCCTCGTCGTATTTCTTTATGATGAGCTCGGTGACCTTGTGTCGGCTGTTGAGAACTATAGGGAACTTGACGTCATCCGTTAAGTCCGGGGCCCGTCTCAGACAACCACCCACTCTGATGTCATGGGCGTCGCGCTCAGGGGCCAAGTGGAGCAGTCTGCTGTCTGACGGGACTGGCTTTGATCCCTGCAGACAGTCTAGCTCGTCGGGGAACGAGTCTCTTTGGGCTCGCTGTAGCAGAAGGAGTTCTGCTTCTTCGTAATTAGCTGCATTAATGTCAGTAGTGGAGGGAACCTCAGGGTGGTGCCACAGGAATGTCTTTAACTGCGCACTCTCAAGGGTGGGGCAGTCGTCTATGTTAGGGTCGGTGGGGACTGGCGTGTGCGTCAACCCACAGAACATAGATTTCTTCATCTCTGCCTCCTCTTGACTAGCCTCCCGTGGGGTGGGGTTAGGCCACTCTTCTTCCGGGAGCTTGAGGAACTCTGGACCGTCACTGTAGATATTGTGACGTGTGAGGTCATCTAGGGACATCCCCCGTGTGATGACATCTGCTGGGTTCTGTTTCGTGTCCACGTACCTCCAGCATGCTGATTCTGTTAAGTCCTGGATCTCTGTGATTCTGACTCCCACGAAGACCTTGTATCTACACGAATCGGACTGGATCCATGTGAGTACGGTCATGGAGTCTGACCACAGGATTGTTCTTTGCACCGGGATGGTGAGTTCACGTTGGATTAACGTGGCGAGTTGCGCGCCTACCAGAGCTGCGCAGAGCTCTAGACGCGGGATCGATTGTTGCTTGCGGGGGGCTATCCTTGAGCGAGCCAGGATGAAGGCGGTGTGTATTTCTCCTCCCTCCTCTCGGGCCCGCAAGTAAGCCACCGAGCCGTAGGCTACTTCTGAGGCGTCGCTGAAGACGTGCAGGTCCATCTGGCACGTCTCCAGCCGCACTGTGGGTGGGAAGTAGCTGCGGCGTATGTTCACATTTGGGAGCGAGTTGAGTTCCTTTTCCCACTCTCTCCATGTGGAAGCAAGGTGGTCGGGTATGGGGTCGTCCCAGCCCTGTTCCTTGTCCCACAGCTCTCGTACAATCATTTTTGCCCTGGTGGTGTAAGGTAGGATACATCCCAACGGGTCATATTGTCTGGCGAGTGTTCTGTATACACTCCGTTTGGTGGTCGGTAGAGAAATCGACCTTCCCTGCTCCGTGGTCAGGGGTGTGTGTCTGTAATGGAGCGAGTCTGTTTTGAAGCGCCAGACTAGTCCTAATGTCATTTCTTGGGCTTCACCTGGGATGGTCGCCATCCAGGTCTCGCTGCTTGCTGCCTTGTTCTCTGGGGAGAGGCTGCGAAGTACTTGAGGGTCGCTGCTGGCCCACTGCCGGAGATCAAAGCCGCCTTTGATCAGGGAGGCGCGGAGCTTGAGTAGGAGGGCTTCGGCTTCTTCTGGCGTCGAGACGCTTTGCAGACAGTTGTCCACGTAGAAACTCCTCTCTACACTTTGTCGGACCTCCTCGTCAGCTGCTGGGTCCTCTGCGACATGTTTTTGCAGTGCGAACGTAGCACAGCATGGGCTGCATGTGGTTCCGAAAGGGAGGACCTCCCATTGGTAGATGGATGGTTGCTCATCCCCGATCCTCTCTCTCCATAAGAACCGCAGCAGGGGCTTGTCCTCTTCCACTAGTCGCACCTGCAGGAACATCCCTTTGATGTCGCCGCTGATGGCCACCCTGTCCTGGCGGAAACGTAGCAACACGCCTAGTAGAGAGGGGCCGAGTGTTGGGCCGGGCAAGAGTTCTTTATTCAGATTCTGTAGTCCGATCTGGTAGCTGCAGTTAAACACAATACGATCCTTGCCGTTATGGTGGACCTTGTGGTGGGGCACGTACCATGATTCGGTCGTCTGATCGGCCTCTTGAATGTCAATTTTCTTTATGTGTCCCGCTGTGATTAGCTTGTCAATCTCAGCGCGGTACACAGTGGCTTGAGTGGGGTCTCTGGCTAGACGCCGCTCGGTGTTCAGTAGATATCGCTCCGTCGCTTCTTTTGAGGCGTGGAAGGTGGGCATACCCTCTCGCCTCAAGAGTGGAGTTGCGTATCTCATCACTCCATTGACTTCGACTCTCTTTGTCCTCTGCTCGAGGAGGGTTATGGCATAAGTGTCTTCCTTTGAACGAACGAGTTTCTTTTCATTCTTAAAGGGCATTGTGTCTAATGTCCATAGCCTCTCGACGTGCTGTAAGCAGGGTTTCCGTTCGAAAAAATTGTTGCCGGTCTCCGTGACCTGCAAGATTTCAACTACCGGACAAATGAGATTAATTCCGGTCATAGTTTATTGAGCTTTAAAACAATTGAGATAGGCAGGCTATATAAAGAATGTCATCCTCAAGGCATGTAGATTTATAATATTATTACTTAAAACTAGGCTACTTTTGCGTATACAGTCATTAATATATTCCAAATAAAATAAGTCCCTCGATACTCCGTCTCCGTGCTGCTGCTGACTTGAAATAAAATAGACCGCGTATGTGGCAGTCGGTCGGACACTAAACAGCAGTCTGTTATAATCACATTTTTATGAGCTAACGAATTCCGTTATATTGGACATTTGTATTAATTATATCAAGCGAAGAACTGAGAAAGCAGAGAGCCGGCAACATTATCGTGGTTTGCGTGACTACTCTCTCCACCTCAATGTCACGCGGTCGAAAAGGGCGCTTGTCTATTGGACAGTGGAAATGTGTGTGTGGCTGCGATCATGTGTGTGCGCGCGCGCGCGTGTGTGTGTCTGTGTGTGTACTGCGGAGCCCAGATCAGCGGAGCCGAGTTTTGACATGGCATTGATCCATTGTTCTATTGAAGCACATTACTTTACCACCATCCTCTCGCTAAACAACTTGTAGACCACGGTGTTTTTATGAGTGCCCACAAGTAGCCGTTTTAATAATATAATAAGCCGCGCGCCTCGGTAATAATAATAAGCCGCGTTTTTTCTTCCTTCTTCCCAAGATGCACAGACATAGATAGATAGATAGATAGATAGATAGATAGATAGAGAGATAGATAGATAGATAGAGAGATTAGATGCAGTGTGCTTGTTTTGCAGTGAGTGCTGCGAGCAGTGGTAATAATAATCACTTCCTATATTTGGTTCGCGTTTGGTCCGATGAAGCGAACCGAGACCTACGTTTTTAAAGCTCTCGCTGACAACGTCGTTGTCATTATTAGAAGCAACGAGGAAACAAATGTAATGATCGTTTCGTTCATCGCATAGGCTATTTAATTTTAGCCTATTTTAATACAATTCAAATAATCAAATTGTGCTTAGACTCAGGGAATTATTTTCACCGGACATTAAGACCGGAGAAATTAAATATGTCGGACTTCAAGAGATTTTGCCGGACAAATACCGGTAATTACCGGCTAACGGAAACGCTGGCTGTAAGAGGGTGGTGTCTTCCTCTGTCACTCTGGAGTGGAGGCAGCGAGTGGCTGCTGGTCGGTTGGGAGACCTGGAGAGGGGGCCTTGTAGTGTCCATCCTAGGCGGGTCTCGACTGCTGCTGGACAGCCTCTGGGCCCGATGTGGACTCGGTCCGTTGGGACGATGAGGTGTGCGTGGTCGGATCCTATGAGCAGGGTCGGGGTGGCGCCGTCGATGAGCGGTATAGGTAGTTGACGTAGGTGCACGTATTTTTCCATCAGCTTGGGGATGGGGTAGGTGTACTGTGACAGGCCTATGTCTTGGCTGGTGAAAGCGTTAGTAATCCTATACTGCTTCTCGGGCTGCCCGATTGCTGCGATAGTGAAGGAGACATTTTCACCCTTTATGGTCTTCAGGTCTCTTCTTATAGTACGAATTGTCATTGTTTCTTCTCTCCCCCGCAGACCCAGCCGGGCTGCAGCGGATGCAAGGAGGAGAGTCTTTTCTGACCCATCGTCAAGGACGGCGTAAGTGTCCATGACCTTGTCCTCGTAGCTTAATATCACTCGGACCACTTTCAAGAGCACTCGGGAGCTCCCGCTGCTGGCGGGGTCGATATACATGACGTTCACTCTCGGGCTACTTGGGGGTGCGAGTTTCTTCCTGTTGCTGTCATGCAAGACATCCAAGTGGGCGCCGTCACACTTGCTGCATTTCTTCTTTAAGCGGCACTCGGCTGCCATATGGCTGCGCGTGCAGCGGAGGTTGGCTTTGATCCACTGACTCACCTCGTCAGCGGTCATCTTCTTGAAAGTGTCACATTGAGACAGCCAATGTTCTTTCTCGCAGTACTGGCATACAATCTTCCACTTCTCTTTCGTCGAGGGGGTGTTGTGGTCCTTGTGCCGTGGTACTGATTCGGCTTGGTGCATAACGGTCACCGACCGGCGGTTATCATTAGATCTCCGAGGTCCATCTCTTTGGCTTGGTCCACTCCGCACGAACGTATCCAGTCGTAGGCTGCTGACTTCTCTCGCGAGGAAGTCGGCCAGGTCTAGGAGGGATGGCTCGGGACCGTCGGGATCACGGTGGTCTCTCTGCCGCCGAAAGCGCTCTTGGCGGGCTGGAGGGAGCTTCTCTAGTATTCGTTCTACATTAGAGTTAGCATATAGTTCATTTCTCCCTTTTTCCTTTTGGGACCCCAGCATCCCTACCAGGGATTGTACCTTGATAGAGAGGTCATCCAATGCTCTATTGTCTGTGGCTGGGGGGAGACGGTCAATATTCCTTATTTCTTGTATCACGTAGTCCCATATGCGTCCATAACGCTGGTCGAGGGCTACTAGAGCCGCGGAGTATGGGGTGCTTGAGTTGGAATATGCCAGCGCTATATTATGCGCTCTGGGCACCTTGAGATGCTTGAGGAGGATAGCATATTTGTACGACTCATCAGGGACGTCGGACATTATAGTCTCTAAGCACATCCGTAATTCCGTGTACTGTGCTCTGTCCTCGTGCGTAAAGTCCGGGAACGTCGGTGTGCCAAGGTACGATGCCATGGATGGCTGGCACATCGGTGAGCGTTGGGGAAGAGGCCTCCTGGGCGAGTCTCCCTGTACGTGTTGTCGTGGGCTGGTACTTGGTGGGTACCAGAGGCCGGGTACCCAGGTGCTGTTCCTCTGTGCTGGCTGTGCGTCAAACTCACCCTTGAGTTGAGTCGGGGGTTTGTAGCGCAGTTACTCGGGGGTGAAGTCTGGGCTATACTGGGCCTCCTGGTCCTGTGGAGTACGTTGCTGCTGGTGGGCTTGACCTTCCTCCTCTTCCTCTTCCTCTTCTAGGTCTTCTAGGTCTTGAAGTCTTCTATTCAGTCTCTCGGCGGCGTAGGCCGGTTCTTCCCGGTTGCTGGGTCTCGTATGGACCGGTCGGGGAGGGGGTTCGGAGACGTAGATAGGATCCTTCTGTTGGCCGGGTTCCGGGTCACTTGGTCGGGTAGGGGAAGGTGCCCTAGACCCTTGTCGTGATGATGCCCTGGAGCTCCGTGCGGAGAGAGAGGGTGTCGCCCTTGCAATCAATTGTTCCACTATCCGCGCCTGTAGCCGGTCGCGCTCTGCTTCGCGCTGGACGTAGGCGATGTCGCGCTCTGCTTCGCGCTGGGCCTGGGCTGCGTCGCGCTGTGCATTGGCGGCGGCGCGCTGTGCATCGGCGGTGTCGCGCTGTGCGTCGCGCTGGGCATTGGCGGCGTCGCGCTGTGCATTGGTGGCTGCGCGCTGTGCATCGGCGCGGTCTCTTTCAATGTTCTCTTCCGTCTGGAGGCGTCTGGTCTCCAGTCGTATGCGGTCGTCTTCACTCCTTTGCTGCGCCTGGAAGCGCTCTCGCTGGGTTGCAGAGTGTTCGCGTTCACTAAGGGCTTGCGCTTGGAGTTGCGCGTGAAGGCGCTCTCGTTGGTCTGCAGATTGTTCGCGCTCACTCGTCTGTTGAGCCTGCAGGCGTTCTCTTTCCATGGTAGAGTGTTCGCGCTCACTTAGTTGTTGCGCCCGGAGGCGCTCTTGTTCCATGGAAGAATGTTCGCGCTCACTAAGCGTCTGTGCTTGGAGTCGATCACGTTCAGTGGAGGCTGCCAGGGTGGCGATGAGTGCCTGTGCCAGCATCTGGTCCGCTTCGCTGGGGGATGACACTGACGGAGGTGATCGGCTTCTGACAGTGCTCGTTGGAGATCTGTTCTCTTGGCGCGCCCCGAGGTCCATCTCCTGGGCGCGCTTCTCTTCTGGTAGTGTGTCGGGTTCTGTCCCTGGAGCGCTTTCTTTATCCTGGAGCTCTCCGGGGACCGTCCCGTTGACGTTGTCTGGGGGTATAGTCATGTCATGTCCCCTCTGGTCCCCCCCGTGAGCTTCGTCAGTTACGTTAGAACCTACTAGGGTCTCTACTGGCAGGGTCGCCTGGTCGGTAGGATTTGACATGCTTTGACTATCCGCTTTATCCGCATTTAACGTCTGTATAAAGCTAGGTATTAGACTGACAGCGTATTCCTCTAGATAGGGAGGTGGCTGACGTCTGCGCTGCGGGCGTTCTAGCTTGGGAGAGCCGCTTGGGGAGTGTTCACCGCTGGCCATGGTTAATATCAATATTATATTAGATATTACACTGATACTATCCGGCTCGAAGGACCAATTGTAACTGAGGGGTACAATTCCCTGACTGTATTGAGAGTATGGTATTATTAAACCACTACTTAGTTATGTACTTTAATTACTGGCCATACAGTACATGAATATATCTGGTGAACACCCACACAAGAATACGGCAATGACACATAAAGTTCTAGTTAGAGGTATTTATTATTATTAGAGCAGCAACGGTAGGTTACAGATTGAGAATTATACTTGCGCTTGTAAGGCGAAGAACACTTAAAGTAGGTCAAGAGCGTAAGTCCATGAGAATAGTAAGATGGGTATAACTGACGCCACCTGTAGCATAGCAATTACGTAAGGCACACTAGTAGTCAGCTGGAGACACTGGGGGGTTCCCTCCGGTTGTAAGCCGGCAGGGTAGAGGAATGTTCGGGTGCAAAGTCTGGGTCAACGCGGAATAACGAGGCTCCAGATACAGGAGCCAGTGCAGTACTCCCTTGGTCCGCAGACAAAGCAACAGCTATAATCCAGTATGCCCGATAGCATGGATGAAAGCTAGCCAGCCTCTGGTCCTAGAGGCGGGCTCGAGGGTGCTCCTCACCGGGGTAGATCCCACACTATAGTGGGGTAGACGGTTCTCTGCTCCAGCAGTCACGGTACCAAAGCAATATAATCCAGCCAGAAAAGGCTCTGCATTCGCCGGTGTAGGTTCTCCGGTGTACATATCCAACGGTTCTCGTCTAGGACTCCTCGGGTGGTGGCACGAGTTTAGGCCGCCCAGCCTGGATAAGTGCACTAGCTATAGGTACGACGAACCGGTGGTAATGCTGGTCACTGAAGAACGGTAGCCGCACGATACACTATAAATGATAGACTATTACTTCACATTAGAATAAGTCGAACTCAACGATACTGCGTTAAACTCTGACACTTTAGCTATATATTCGCACGCGGTTCTCAAGGCTCTATTCAGGGGCAAAGAGGCCCACTTCACGGCACGTTGTATCGTGGTGAAGGCTTCAACGTTTTTGGATACTCAGTGCTGCTGTATCCACCTGCAACGTATTTATACGTAAGGTGAATAATCTAGTGCCAACCTCAGTTCTGTCTCGTATTACTGCGCAAACCTGGACATGTTGAGACATGCCTTGGCGTTGCCTTTGAACTTGCCATTGGGGGGTATGGCCGTTGGCGCCTAGGGGTCGCTGTCCAATAGGAGAACGAATATTATGGTCTGGTTTGTACCCAGGTAAAGGGATATTCCGTGTATATATACAAAGAATATACAAGGGATATCAAACGATATACAAATATTATACAAGGGATCTCAAGCAGTAAATATATATATTCGGTTTAATCTGACCCTTTGTAACAGTCACTGTGTGGCTGCTCTAAGCTGTTAACATGGTCACTGTGTAGCTGCTCTAACCTGTTAACATGGTCACTGTGTGGCTGCTCTAACCTGTTAACATGGTCACTGTGTGGCTGCTCTAACCTGTTAACATGGTCACTGTGTAGCTGCTCTAATCTGTTAACATGGTCACTGTGTAGCTGCTCTAACCTGTTAACATGGTCACTGTGTGGCTGCTCTAATCTGTTAACATGGTCACTGTGTGGCTGCTCTAACCTGTTAACATGGTCACTGTGTAGCTGCTCTAACCTGTTAACATGGTCACTGTGTAGCTGCTCTAACCTGTTAACATGGTCACTGTGTGGCTGCTCTAACCCGTTAACATGGTCACTGTGTGGCTGCTCTAACCTGTTAACATGGTCACTGTGTAGCTGCTCTAACCTGTTAACATGGTCACTGTGTGGCTGCTCTAACCTGTTAACATGGTCACTGTGTGGCTGCTCTAACCTGTTAACATGGTCACTGTGTGGCTGCTCTAACCTGTTAACATGGTCACTGTGTGGCTACTCTAACCTGTTAACATGGTCACTGTGTGGCTGCTCTAACCTGTTAACATGGTCACTGTGTAGCTGCTCTAACCTGTTAACATGGTCACTGTGTAGCTGCTCTAACCTGTTAACATGGTCACTGTGTGGCTGCTCTAACCTGTTAACATGGTCACTGTGTAGCTGCTCTAACCTGTTAACATGGTCACTGTGTAGCTGCTCTAACCTGTTAACATGGTCACTGTGTAGCTGCTCTAACCTGTTAACATGGTCACTGTGTAGCTGCTCTAACCTGTTAACATGGTCACTGTGTAGCTGCTCTAACCTGTTAACATTAGGGGTGGAACGGTTCACAAAATTCACGGTTCGGTTCGTATCACGGTTTTGGTGTGATGGTTTTCGGTTCGGTTCGGTATATATATAGCCTAAAAATACTGAGAGAATGAGGCAGTTTGACATCAGGCACATTATTTTGACAGTGACCGGTTAGAGCTAGGAGAGATTTTGGTACAGCAAGAGGGGCATTGCTGATTTAAACATGCTTCTCATTTATTTGGTAAAAAAAAAGGTTTACAGCGGTTTGCCTTAAAGGAAAACTCCAACATTTTGGGAAATTAGCTTATTTAACATCTTCCCTGGAGTTAGACAAGAAGATACATACCTTTTTTGTCTCTGTGCGTGCATTTAGCTCTGGGAACAGTCGCTCCGTTAGCATAGCTTAGCTTCATCACTGGAAGTGAGGCAGGACAGTAGCCTGACGTTCCCTACAGGTTTGTTGATATTCTCATTCCTTCAAAGGATCCGAACCGATTGAAGTTTATGGATACCATGACTTAAAATCCTCTTACCTTGACGATTAAAAGCCTCCCCAATTTAGAAAACAGTAATACAATGGCTGGTATTGATAATATACTACTAACTACTGGACGCTCGGAGCTAACCGGAGCTAACACAGAACAGGATGGTAAAGCAAATATAATGACTTCCTTTCTGGGGTTTTCAAAATAAAAGTGCAACATTTATAGCAGCGGAAAACGTTTATTTTGTACATTATCTAACGTTAACACGAACCTAAACTAACGTTACAACTAACCTAAAGTTAGTTTAGGTTCGTGTTAACGTTAGATAATGTACAAAATAAACATTTTCCGCTGCTATAAACATTGCACTTTTATTTTGAAAACCCCAGAAAGGAAGTCATTATATTTGCTTTACCATCCTGTTCTGTGTTAGCTCTGGTTAGCTCCGAGCGTCCAGTAGTTAGTAGTATATTATCAATACCAGCCATTGGATTACTGTTTTCTAAATTGGGGAGGCTTTTAATCGTCAAGGTAAGAGGATTTTAAGTCATGGTATCCATAAACTTCAATCGGTTCGGATCCTTTGAAGGAATGAGAATATCAACAAACCTGTAGGGAACGTCAGGCTACTGTCCTGCCTCACTTCCAGTAATGAAGCTAAGCTATGCTAACGGAGCGACTGTTCCCAAAGCTAAATGCACGCACAGAGACAAAAAAGGTATGTATCAGGGGAGCTCCAGTAGCTCACCGCGTACCTCGGACGCTATTTCGGCGTCGGGGACAACCGTGCGCGTCATGGATCTGGGGTACACGAGTTCGACTCCCGGACTCGCCGTATTTTCTCAGAGTGTCTTTCCCCCGATCTATACCCCATTCAACCTGTTTCTGTCGGTCATGCTTGACCAGAAAAAGCGATAAACGCTAAAAGAACCAGCTGACTGGTCAAAGTTTAAAAAAAAAAAAAAAAAAAAAAAAAAGTATGTATCTTCTTGTCTAACTCCAGGGAAGATGTTAAATAAGCTAATTTCCCAAAATGTTGGAGTTTTCCTTTAAATAATGTTTGGCACACAAAGACCCAACTGACTGAAAAATATAGGCAACATTTGTCAAAGTATTAACTTAGTGCAAACAAACAAAATAATTCTATTTTTGTGGCCACATTATAGACAAAGGCTATCAACATAAAGTATTGATTGATTGATTGATTGATTGATTGATTGATTGATTGAAAATGGTATTAACAGATTGCAGAATGGGTACAATACAGTACAGCTCAATACACACAATTGTTAAGGGGATGCACAGAGTATGCATATGCTCAACCAGCACTAGACTTTCTTATCAAAAAGGAAAAGTCACTGTGTTATTTAAAATAAATAAATCATGTGTACTAAATATATATTTACTTTTTAATTGCATGAAACATTATGAAGTATTCTCTTATGCCGCTTTTCACTGCATGGTACCTTAACAGGTAGCTGCTCTAACCTGTTAACATGGGCGACCGAAATGAAGTTAAGACGCTGTGTGTCACACACACACACACACACGCACACACACACAATGCTGATGTTGGCAATGTATTTATAGTTTGGGCAGTGTGTTTTCAGTTTCAGGGTGTATTTGTGTTGAGAGATAAATATGTAGGTGTATGATAGAGAGAGATAGAGAGAGAGAGAGAGAGAGAGAGAGAGAGAGAGAGAGAGAGAGAGAGAGAGAGAGAGAGAGATGCATGAAACAGGGTGTGTGTATGTGTGTGTGCACATGTGCGTTTGTGCATGTGTGTCTGTGCATATTTGCATGTGTGTGTGTGTGTATGTGTGTGTCTGTGCATGTGTGTCTGTGCATATGTGTGTGTTAGGGGATGGTTAGACTAGTGTATTTGTGGCGTTTTTTTATACGTTTTTGAATACGTTTCATGTCCCTATTACACAGAAATGCGTTTTTTGGCGTTTTTTTGTGGATACGGCTGAAACGCAAAATTGTGTTTGCGTTTTGGAGAAACGCTAAAAAACGCGCAGACAACAGCGTGTAGTCTGCATGAGCCGTTGTTGCGAAAACGCCCATGCGCAGTAGATACCATCTGCGTGCCCTTCCGGTGACAGAGAGCTGTCCCAAACCAAATAGCTGCAGCTACTATGTGTTGTCAAGTTATTGTTATAAGGACCCCAGTCCAAGCTACAACAGTCTGCATTCCCTTAACAATTGTTTGTATTGAGCCGTATTGTATTGTACCCATATGCAATATGTTAAAGAAAGTTTACATCCATTCATTCTGCTAGCATTACCGATTGGCACTGCCACTGGATAACATGAGCTAGTGTTAGCTATCAAACCCTGTTAGCTCAAAGCTCCTCTTTCAACTTAACAAGCATTAAACAAAATGGCCCAGTCATCTATTCACCTTTGTTTAATACACACAGCGTTGTCTCTAATGTTATCTAACTACTGATAGCTCGCGATATCATCAGTTTGGTGCTGGCTAAGTAGCGTGAGCTAACGTTAGCTTCTAGCCACAATGCTATATTGTTATAATGGCATACTCCATTGACGTTAGCATGCAGCTAACAATGCTACCGATCTTTTTTTAGACTAAACTATCCGCTCTTGGTGGTCACTTGTGTTGATGTTAGTTTTGTTTCATCAACAAATGACAGGCAGAACACACAGTGAATGTATCCGTTTTGTTTATTGCACTTTTATTAGGCTTTGCTGAAAAAGAATTGCTGCATTGGGTAACTAGGCAAAAGATGGTGGCCGCCTTGTTGACATTTGCTTTGCAGGCACATTCAAGTTCTTATTGGTTGAAATTGCCTTCATGTTTGCCACCTACTGCCACCTACTGATTTGGCAGTGTACTACATCAGTGTGCTCGGGTGACAAAAACGAAAAAAAAAAACGAAAGTGTGACTCGAGGCGCACGACGTCGCGGCGAAACGCATATGACGACGATACGAAAATGATATGAAAGGTGTAACCGCCGCCTTAGAGTGATGAGTGTATGCATGAAACATGGTGTGTGTGTGTGTTAAAGAGAGAGAGAGAGCAGATAAGGCGGATTAACGGCAGAGGGATATGTGAAAAGAGATGAAGCAGAGATTAGAAGGTTGTGCAGATAGTGCTTTGGAGAAGTGCTGCATGACTTTGTAGACGTCTCAATTAAATTCCTGCAGCACAATTCTGCCACAGCAGAGACTATCTGGCTCATAAGGGAGGGGGTTGAGACAGGGTCGGTCACACACACACACACACACACACACACACACACACACACACACGCACGCACACGCACACACGCACACACACACACAAGACTGACACCTGGGAGGAATGGTGGCGACAGGCACAGCAGTGGTTACTAGTTTACTAGTAGATTACTTTTAGATTGAGGTAAGACAGCTGAGTTTTGACAAGTACTACTAAAGTGAAATATCCCTTTAAGTATCAAAAGCAAAACATATTCTATATGTTATTCTTGTATTTCAATGCTTGGGGGCGTTCAACTCTAAATTCACTGATCTCTAAAGGACATGTTAAAAGTGGTTGTTTTCTTCCTCGTACAGGCAGGCTTGTCATAATTCCCATCAACCTATCATATGTTTTGTATGCAAGTAACTAGTAACTGCATGGTCCAGATCGTTGTAGTGGAGTCAAAAGTAGGATATTTCCTTTGAAATGTAGTGGCATAAAAAAAAGTACAAAGTTCCTTGATTTGGAAGTACTCAAGTCCCTCAAAACGGTGCTTAAATGGCTTACATAGAGTGGTATGAAATACTTGCCAGTTGCCAGCTAATAGATGCTTAGCCATTAGCTGACTTACGGACGGGGACACACACACACACACACACACACACACACACACACACACACACACACACACACACACACACACACACACACACACACACACACACACACACACACACACACACACACACACACACACACACACACACACACACACACACACACACACACACACACACACACACACACACACACACACACACACACACACACACACACACACACACACACACACACACACACACACACACACACACACACACACACACACACACACACACACACACACACACACACACACACACACACACACACACACACACACACACACACACACACACACACACACACACACACACACACACACACACACACACACACACACACACACACACACACACACACACACACACACACACACACACACACACACACACACACACACACACACACACACACACACACACACACACACACACACACACACACACACACACACACACACACACACACACACACACACACACACACACACACACACACACACACACACACACACACACACACACACACACACACACACACACACACACACACACACACACACACACACACACACACACACACACACACACAC
Organism: Notolepis coatsorum; assembly: GCF_963971535.1. Taxonomy (NCBI): domain Eukaryota; kingdom Metazoa; phylum Chordata; class Actinopteri; order Aulopiformes; family Paralepididae; genus Notolepis; species Notolepis coatsorum. The sequence goes on along the minus strand of NC_140180.1, from coordinate 68,114,602 downwards.
ACACACACACACACACACACACACACACACACACACACACACACACACACACACACACACACACACACACACACACACACACACACACACACACACACACACACACACACACACACACACACACACACACACACACACACACACACACACACACACACACACACACACACACACACACACACACACACACACACACACACACACACACACACACACACACACACACACACACACACACACACACACACACACACACACACACACACACACACACACACACACACACACACACACACACACACACACACACACACACACACACACACACACACACACACACACACACACACACACACACACACACACACACACACACACACACACACACACACACACACACACACACACACACACACACACACACACACACACACACACACACACACACACACACACACACACACACACACACACACACACACACACACACACACACACACACACACACACACACACACACACACACACACACACACACACACACACACACACACACACACACACACACACACACACACACACACACACACACACACACACACACACACACACACACACACACACACACACACACACACACACACACACACACACACACACACCTACCTCTCTTTCCAGCTCTATCAACCTCTCAGTCAGTGCCCGATCTGTCTTCTCCGCAGTAGGATCTTCAGGGGTCATGGAAAGGTCAGCCTCCAGGGTCCAATCCAGACTGTGTGTGTGTGGCAGAGGCGCGTGTGTGTTAGTCTGGGATTCTGAAGTTGGCACGGGAACAGCATCCACCTCAGAACTTCCCCTTCTCTTTTCTGATTGGATAAGAGTTTCACTCTTCTTCAGGGATTCGAGGTGAGACTCTACTCTCTTCTGTGACTGGCAGAGAGAATCGGCAGTTGTTTTGAGTTCGGTCTCCGCCTTCTCTACTTCCTGCTTCAGGCGCGCAACTTCATTGGACAGCTCCTGAGTATGCGCCTTCTCATTGGACAGCTCCTGAGAGGAAAAGGAGGTGGGGACACAAAATGAATTGAAGGTGACAGAGGGCAGTAATATGGACGTCAACTGCCCAGACTTACAATAATCTTGACAGTTTTATTCATCCCAAACTAAAGAAGAGCTGTCCAAAATCCAAGAAAATTTGGTTGTACTGGTATATGAATTAAACCTTTTTTCCTTTTCATTCAATAAATCTTTTTGAACCATCCTAGACATAATTGTGACCTTAATTTCACGCCCTGCAACCCGGCATTAAAATACAAGCAGAAGAAGGAGAATAATTGAGTTAACACAGTATAATTAGCCCGTATTTATGGATGTATTATTTTTAGACAGGCAGAATGAAGAATAGTCTTTGTTCGAAATGTCATTCATTTTTCAGCTTGAATAAATCTATTGAAATGGAAGCCCAATGTGGGCTGGCTTTTCATTCTCGTATCGTTATGACTCGGTTGCTTGAGATGTTTAACTTCTCCGCTTACTTATCTATGGGTTCCACTCACTTTCAATTCAATCAATCCAACAAAAAGGAGGAAAGTAAATTTTTACTAGGGCTATCATTATCAATATTAACCACATAGATAATTTTGATTCATATGAAAACCTTAACACATAAAAGAAATTTACACAATTAATCGCATGACCCTTTTATACCCCAACCGTGTCCCATAGCTTCACGTGTTTATGCTCCTGATAAGTCTGAGATGCAGACTGGGAGAATAATGAGTGACCACCAGACATTCCCTGAATGTCTTATTTCATTATACTAAGCTTCCTGAAAATACTTTTGGATTAAAGTTGTATAAGACACAGTGATTTCCCAGTGAAGCAACATGTATTAAGTACACAGGTCAAGCTACGCTATGCTTGCTAATTATGTTAACATTAGGTAACATAAAGTGTCCAAAGGCGCGGTCTGCCAAGTACTTGTGATTACTTTCCCTAAACATGTTGTCGTGTTTTTTTCTTCCATTTTTAATTTTCTTAATTTTTTTAAGAACAGCTCTGGAATAATAATTTCTAGGGCCTTTGATGAAGGAAATCTGACAAATTCAGGGCCTCTGTACTTTAAACAGTATGCATTTGCCCAGTATATCCAGTCTGTAATCCAGGCATGGCAAGGACCAACTCAAGTTCTAACTCCAGTACGTTGGTCAAAGACAACGGCTAGAGTGCATTCATGTCTTTTATATAGTGTGGGAGGAATCCCACGCGAACATGGGGAGAACATGCAAACTCCACACAAAAGGCCTCCTGTCGGGAGTTCAAACCCAGGACCTTCTTGTTGTGAGGCAACAGTGTTAATCACGTGCCGCCCTGGACGTCCTTCCAAATTTAAAGTAAAAGGATTGAGAATGAATGCATCATATAGACTCTGACCATGTTTTTTTTTTTATATAAGAACAAAGCGGGGCTCGCAACTCACTTGTAGTTCCAGGGTGATTTTAATAAACAAAACAGGCAGTAGATGCAACGTTTCGACCTTACCGGTCTTCCTCAAGCATGCATACAACACAAAATGAAATTTGTTATACAGGAAGTGAAAAATCAGCCCCACCTGGTGATCAGGGGCGGTCCCAAAACTTGCATGATTGATATATTTACATGATTAAGATATAAAAAAACACACACTTTTTTAGATGACCTGCCAGATGGCAACAAACGTTGTGGTTTGTGTGCTCAATGCCGCTTTACAGAAAAATGCACTGTTTTCTATCACCCAACAACTGGGAAAGAGATAAAAATAAGAGGCAAAATAACATGCAAAACTACCAATGTAATCTATATGCTTAAGTGCCCATGTGGTAAGGCATATGTCGGTAAGACAACACATGCTTTAAAAACACGTATTGCCGAACACAGGAGTACGATACGGAATGAGGATGAAAAAAGCCCAGTAGCTTTACATTTTAAATTATGCCTATCTGTAAATTATGTCTTAATCATGTAAATATATCAATCATGCAAGTTTTGGGACCGCCCCTGATCACCAGGTGGGGCTGATTTTTCACTTCCTGTATAAAAAATATGTCATTTTGTGTTGTATGCATGCTTGAGGAAGACCGGTAAGGTCGAAACGTTGCATCTACTGCCTGTTTTGTTTATTAAAATCACCCTGGAACTACAAGTGAGTTGCGAGCCCCGCTTTGTTCTTATGTATTACTGTTTTTACAGTTTGGCTCAGCACCAACAAACGGAGGATGTGCGTTATATTTTTCTGAATTTTTTTATATATATTCCACACATCCTGACACACAGACACTACTAACACCCACGTCCACACACCAGTACATAACTCCACGGACACCAATGATGAAGGACCGCAATGGGTTTATTGTGTTTTTTTTATTTTTTTTATCCTATTGGTAAATGGTGGGCCGATGTGTATACCTGTTCAATTGTATATGTGTTATCCATTCAAATCAATAAACTATTCAATATGCGAATTGCTTGTTTGTTTATTTTCTATTATATATTTGGGATTAGACTGAACTGAAGTTGAATTGATGACCCAACTGTCAATTTGACCCTTGACATACACCGATTCACGATATAATGATTTATTTACGTCCACATAAATTACAGTCAAGGGCCACTGTGTGCCGTTATTAAAACATTGTAAATGCATTCAGCGACCTTTAGTTAGACATGTGCTCAACTTACATTATGGTTAGTTGTTGTACATATAAAATTAGAGCCCACAATATAGCATACGGTCGAGCATCTGCTTCGGGGACATAAAAAGCGACTTCTCTGTGTGGCTGCCAGTGACAGCAGATACTGAACAACACCCTGCTAACCTCCCAGTGAGACGAGCCATCTGAGAGCAGTTCACGTACATGAGCCAGGCTACCAAAATAGTTCACTTCATTTCATTTGAAACCTTTATGTCTACTCGAAAGGCTTTCCCTCATTTACAGTTACATCGAGTTTACATACAGAGATAAGCAATCATAAATACAGCATACAAATCACAGCATATAAAATCACAACAATAAGAAAACAAGACAAGTGTAGACAAAAGCAAGGATAACAAATCAAGTAAAACAAATACAACTTGATCGACAATGATTAGCGGACTTAACCCCTTATACCCCCATAACCCCTTAAACCCGAGATTTATTTCATGTCATAAATAGATCAATACAGTCCGTATTAATGAATGTTGCGTTTCATTTTCATATGTAGCCAAGAGTAAAGACCCTATCCCTATCAAAACAGCAGTCAAAGTATATATTTTCAGCACTATGTTGGTTTACCAATGATTTTAAGTGTTATTAGAGAAATAAGGCGGCTGGGTGGCGCAGCGGACATTGCGCTTGTCACCAAGGCAAGAGACACCGGGTTCGACTCCGGCTGTCTGCGTTGCCTCCGGCTTGGGTCAGTCGTCATACTAACTCAATTGGCAGAGTTAGCGGGTGGAAGTCGATGGGTGGTAATCTGGACGTTGTGGACAGCGACTCCTACAGGTCGGTTGGGGACGCCTGCACAGCAGAGAGAAATGGCAGGGGCAGTGTGAGCCTCACACACGTTACACCTCGCCAATGAGAGTCCGCGCTGGCAGGTGAAAAGATGTGACAGGCTGCCTCCTCGTGTATCAGAGGGGACACGTGATGCAAGGCTTCTATCCTCCCTACAACCGGCCAGTGGGGGGCATATGCAAGCAACGTTCAAGACAGGGGAGGGGAGAATCGGCACAGCAGAATTGGGAAAAGAGGAGAAAAAGTGGATAAAAAAAAATATCTTGTCCGGTCTTACGGCTGCCAAAAAGTTAATAGCATCACGCTGGATTCAACCGGATAAAATGTGCCTGAAGGTATGGATTCTTACCTACAGTATCTAGATGTGATTTATTTAGAGATGTCTACCGCACGAATTCTGGGTGTCAGTGAAGCCAACATAGCAATTTGGTCAGATATGGTGGAGAAGAGAGAGCACAGCATTTGAATTTGTGATCCTTGGTGTTAAACGAAATGGTGGTTAGGAGAAAGGAAGGGTGCAGAAGAGCCAGCAAGAGCATTTGTATGTATTGTAGTAATGTAGTGTATCGTAATTATTATTATGTATATGTATCCTTTAATCTACATTTATTTTGATTTAAATACTGGACTATCATAGTCCTATGATTTATTGTGGATTTTTACTTTTAATGTTTGTGTGTCTAGTTTTACTGTATGTCATGTCAAAAAAATGTGAAAATCAAAAAAAAAAATCAAAAAAAAAAAAAAAAATGTTATTAGAGAAATATGAGTTTATAAAAATCTCTGTGCATTTAATCGGAAACCGGATGATTTAGACACGAGGAAATGATGCGTCATGAAATCGTTGTAGTCCTAAGAAAGGGGAGACCCAGGGCTTTCGATGGACGGATTTATTTTGCTGCCCTGTAACGGGCGCCTGGTGGTACTCACACCAGATTTAACTCTGCCATTGGAAATAGGAGATTTGGCCCGATCCATAGATGTATGACTTCGCCATAATAAGTCATTTATAGGCCTGCTATTCTATATTCATATTTCAAGTTGCATGTGTCCGGATGGCAAAATTCAGTACTGTATCTACAAAACCCCCTGTAAATCATCTGCCCTTTATTAATTTGCTTAGACGTGATCTCAAGAAGGTGCTGAATGAGCAACATTTTTCACGTCTGGTCAATGTTAGCATGGTGTTATTCACTGTCAAAGATGGAAAAGAAAAAGAAAATAATAATAATTGATATTCTCCTTTGGTTCATTACAAGCCTAGTAACAGACACAATATTTCTGACACTGGGAATACATTCCCTGAGGTCCATAGATCTCCCTAGATACCAATAATATGCAAATGGCCCTTGTAGAAGTGGAGTAATCTCCATTTACATTTACTACGTTAATTGTTAATTATATGCCAATTTAAATGTATTTGATGCTTTGAAGGCACAGCAAAAAAAACAACAACCAAAAAAACGTATAACTTTTTAAACCACACCCACTTCTGGTCTTCTATCTGAATGTTGGTTGAACAGATACAGATACAGATAATGACATTTTCTGCACACCCCTAACACACATACACATACACATGCACATGCACATGCACATGCACATGCACATGCACACATACACATACACATGCACATGCACATACTACACATACACATACACATGCACATACACATGCGCATGCTCATGCACATGCACACCCACATGCACACGTGCACACATGCACACACACGCACCTGAGTCAGAGAGCTGATCTGGCTCTGGGCTTCTGTGTCCCGCTCCCTCCACTGCTGCGTGTCCTCTTCCAGACTCACTAGACGAGCACCGAGCTCTTTTCCCTGGTCTTGTAGTCGAGTGCAGAGCTCCTTCGACTGAGACAGCTCCTGACACACACGTCTCCACCCAGACACACATATCCAGAAAACACATGTTAAATGTTGTGCAGAGATATTTTAATTGGACCAATAATGTTTGTACTTTTTAAAGACCAAATCAGATGATACCAAATGACATATAGTATACAGTGTACCGGTATATACCAGACCCTCCAGGATATCACAAAATCACAAGAATGAATGCAAATTCAACCAATCCTCACAATATTTCCGCATTAAATGGTCAAGCTGCTTACAGTTTTCTAGTTCTGGTTATTATGGCCACTTAACTCATTCAGCGCCATTCACGAGAAAAGTCCGGTTAAATCGCCATGCGTTGAGCGCCAATCACGAGAAAAGTCGGGTTTTAATCGCCATTTCTTTTATTCGCTATATCCATAAATTTTTCATCCATCCAGCCTGATGTTATCATTGGGCCAATACCGCCGCCTAACGCCTTCCGGACGGTATTGCACATCATTGAAATCCCTCCCCCTGTACGCTGATCTAAGAAGTCCGGTCCAGGTTTTCCTTCTCGGGCATGCAGTATCGTTATAACATGGACTGGGGAGACTGGGAGCAGCGTGGATTATGCGTTTTGGACATATAATGTTGGATCAATAAATGCAATCAATATTTGGAATGGCGATCAGGAATTGGATTAATCTTTTTGCAGTACATCAGATGTGAGGTAAGGACTCATGTGTTACCAATCTTGGGTTAATCAGATGTTTCTTTCGTAACGATCACACATCATGTGTGTGTGTGTGTGTGTGTGTGTGTGTGTGTGTGTGTGTGTGTGTGTGTGTGTGTGTGTGTGTGTGTGTGTGTGTGTGTGTGTGTGTGTGTGTGTGTGTGTGTGTGTATGGTTGGCTGCGACCAAGGCACGGAGAAGCGATTTTTCAGCCCCGCTTCTGTATCGTACATGAGGACACATATAATACCGATAATCTAGCGTTATTTTCAGAACGATTCATAAATCAAGCGACAAATGGCACGATTTCTAAGGAAATACATTGAAGCGTGGTTTGCTCAAGTTTCTTGAGATTAGACAGAATCGCTCTGGAACTATATTCATATTCACCACGGTATAAAACGGAAATGTATGTATGTATGTATGTATGAAAAAATTATCTGTTTTTTGCATGTTGACTGGAAGAAACTCACTGACTATCGACGTGTTTATTAGATCCATAACAGAGACACCCTCCGTAGCACCGTGGACACCCAGCGCACAGCCCAGCGCAAGGTAGGAGAGCACACACACACTCTGACAAGCCCAATGGTAGATAGATAGTAACACATATTGTAAACGCAGACGACCATATTGTGCTGAATATAAGACCATATAATATACAAATCTGAAAAAGGGGCATATTCAAACGAGTGTGTGTGTGTGTACCTGTGTGTACCTGTGTTCAGTGTCCAGGCTGCGTGCTCTCTGGTTGCTGTGTTCCAGTGTGTGTGTGTGTGTGTGTGTGTGTGTGTGTGTGTGTGTGTGTACCTGTGTTCAGTGTCCAGGCTGCGTGGTCTCTGGTTGCTGTGTTCCAGTGTGTGTGTGTGTGTGTGTGTGTGTGTGTGTGTGTGTGTGTGTGTGTGTGTGTGTGTGTGTGTGTGTGTGTGTGTGTGTGTGTGTGTGTGTGTGTGTGTGTGTGTGTGTGTGTGTGTGTGTGTGTGTGTGTGTGTGTGTACCTGTGTTCAGTGTCCAGGCTGCGTGCTCTCTGGTTGCTGTGTTCCAGTGTGTGTGTGTGTGTGTGTGTGTGTGTGTGTGTGTGTGTGTGTGTGTGTGTGTGTGTGTGTGTGTGTGTGTGTGTGTGCGTGTGTGTGTGTGTGTGTACCTGTGTTCAGTGTCCAGGCTGCGTGCTCTCTGGTTGCTGTGTTCCAGTGTGTGTGTGTGTGTGTGTGTGTGTGTGTGTGTGTGTGTGTGTGTGTGTGTGTGTGTGTGTGTGTACCTGTGTGTGTGTGTACCTGTGTTCAGTGTCCAGGCTACGTGCCCTCTGGTTGCTGTGTTCCAGGGCTAAGGAGGTGCTCTCTAGCTGCTGCCTCAGCCTGGCCGCCTCCCTTTCTCTCTGCCTCTGCTCCTTCCGTTGGCCATCCAGCTCCGTCTGGTACGCCTCCTTCTCCTGCTCCAATCGTGAGGCCTCCAACAGTGCCTGGTCCCGCCCCCGCAACAATGACTCCGCCTCCTGGGTGGCTTCGCAGAGCTCCACCTCGAGCTCCTCCTCCCGCCGGCGACAAGTTTCCAAACTCCGCCCCTGCCGCTCAAGCTCCACCCTCAGGGCCTGGGTGGTCAGCTCTAGTTGGTCGCCCTGGGAAAAGGAGGCGGGGTTTATGCTTTTATAAGGTTTAAAATCAAATGAAGGCCGATTCAGGGGTTTTCATCACATCCTGTGATGTCCTATCAGAAGATACTTTTATTATGTTACAGTAAGAGCGGCAAGTTAGTGAATGGATAGTCATTTGAGTGTGTATGTAACAACATAAACCATATTGGTCCAAATATAAGACGACGCTGATTATAAAATGACACCTCTTTTTCAAATACTTTTTTGAAGACCAATTATAAATATAAAAATAATTGTATTTGGAAATAATAATATAACACATTCAATGTAGGCTATTCTTTTTATCATCTTTTGATAAAATCATCTTTTTTTATATAAAAGAAACACATTGAATAAAACAAAGGCTGTTGTTTTTAACATATTTTGGTAAATGTTTTTGTTGGTAAATTGATGATCTTAAAATGCCTCCTTTGTTCGAGCTGGTTGCTGTGTCTCCCCATCTCTCCAGGCACCTGCTGTGTGTGTGTGTGTGTGTGTGTGTGTGTGTGTGTGTGTGTGTGTGTGTGTGTGTGTGTGTGTGTGTGTGTGTGTGTGTGTGTGTGTGTGTGTGTGTGTGTGTGTGTGTGTGTGTGTGTGTGTGTGTGTGTGTGTGTGTGTGTGTGTGTGTGTGTGTGTGTGTGTGTGTGTGTGTGTGTGTGTGTGTGTGTGTGTGTGTGTGTGTGTGTGTGTGTGTGTGTATGTGTGTGTGTGTGTGTGTGTTTGCACCTGTCACTTCAGGCTATGTGTGTGAGAGTGAGATACAGAGAGAAAGTGGCTCGCTTGGGGAACACTCGTTTGAATATGCCCCTTTTTCAGATTTGTATATTATATGGTCTTATATTCAGCACAATATGGTCGTCTGCGTTTACAATATGTGTTACTATCTATCTACCATTGGGCTTGTCAGAGTGTGTGTGTGCTCTCCTACCTTGCGCTGGGCTGTGCGCTGGGTGTCCACGGTGCTACGGAGGGTGTCTCTGTCTCTCTCCAGCGCGGCCCTCTCTCCCTCCAGGGTGGCGATGACCGTGTCCTGCATCCATGTTAGCTCCGCCTGGCTCCGTAGGCGACACAGCTCATCCTCCATCGCCAGACCCTCAGACTGAAGAACCTAACACACCCCAGGGAGAAAATAAATATACATTTATATTTTGCTCCTACCATAGAACCATCCATCTATACATCCATCTATCTAATGCAGTGATTCATCGAGTATTCAAGATAGTCGTTGCTGTTGTAGGATTTGAGCCTCAAACTCAATGTACTGTATCTGCTCATTCATCCATCCATCCATCCAGCCATCATCCATCCATCCATCCATCATCCATCCATCCCTCTCTCTCCTCATTCTTACGTATTTTACCACTCGATCCCTACACAGGAAGGAAAATCTTGGGTGTAGGGGAGTGAATAAGTAAAACTATCCCTTGAAGTGTTGAAGTGCATTTGAGCAAGGCACTTAACCCCCAAACCGTTCTGTGGCATAGTCGGACTGTGGTGTTACTGGGTGTCTCCCGGGTATGAATGTGTTGACCTGGGTGTGTGTGACAGATAGATAGATAGATAGATAGATAGATAGATAGATAGATAGATAGATAGATAGATAGATAGATAGATAGATAGATAGATAGATAGATAGATAGATAGATAGATAGATAGATAGATAGATAGATAGATAGATAGATAGATAGATAGATAGATAGATAGATAGAAAGATAGATAGAAAGATAGATAGATAGATAGATAGATAGATAGATAGATAGATAGATAGATAGATAGATAGATAGATAGATAGATAGATAGATAGATAGATAGATAGATAGATAGATAGATAGATAGATAGATAGATAGATAGATAGATAGATATATGTAAAAAAAAAATATATATATATATCTATTATCTACTCTATCTATCTATCTATCTATCTATCTATCTATCTATCTATCTATCTATCTATCTATCTATCTATCTATCTATCTATCTATCTATCTATCTATCTATCTATCTATCTATCTATCTATCTATCTATCTATCTATCTATCTATCTATCTATCTATCTATCTATCTATCTATCCATCCATCCACCCATCTATCATCCAACATCCATCCCTCCATACCTCTATTTGTCGGCGGGCCTCTCCTAGGCTCTCAGCAGCCTTCCTGAGCCTCTGTCCCTCGGCCTCCAGGAGCACCAGCCTCTGCTCTGCTTCCCAGGCCTTCCTGCTCTGCTCACCCAGCTTGGTGCGCAGGTCCTGGGCCGCTGACGCCTGGCTGTCAGCCTCCTGACCGCCCAGCTGGAGCTGGGCGGTCAGGAGCTCCACCTCCGGACCCGGAAGCGAACATGCGGGCTCGTCCAAACCTAACAGTACCTCCTCCATTCTATCTCCTCCCTCCTCTCTCCCTCCTCCAGTTTGAGGGGGCTTCTCAATCTGATCTGAGATCATTGTATTAGAGTCACCCAACGGCTCTCTCTGTCCTTTCTTTACCTCACCTTCACTCTCTCTCTCTCTCTGTTTCTCTCTCTCTTTCTTCTCTTTCCTCCCTCCCTCTGCCTCTCCCCTTCCTCTGGATACTATCTCTCCTCCCTCCTCCTCCCCCACCCCGGCCTCTCTCCGGGTCCTGATGAACTCCCCTCCTCCTCCTCCTCCTCCTCTCTCACTCTCCTCCGCTCTCCTCACTGTGCCCTCGCCCTCTCCCCTGGAGGATTTGGAACCGGGGACTCCTCTCCCCCCCCTCTCATCTTTCCCTGCCCCCATCTCTCCTCCTCCTCCCTCTCTCGTCTTCTCCTCTATCTGGTGAAGTTGGGCTGCCAGCTTCAGGTGTTGCCTCAGGGTTGAGTTTTGGTTCTTCACATTTTGAAACTGAGAAGAAAAGGAGATGAATAGATGGACAGAACAGGGGACAGAGCGGGGGACAGAGCGGGGGATGCTGTATCAATATATGTCTCCCAAGTCAAGTCTTCCACATTTATTGGTTTCTCCATTATTTTCTACTTCCCAAAATGTATTGAATGGGATAGTTTGGTTGTTTGGTTTACCATGAACTGGGAGTTATACATTATGTATAATGTATAACGAGAGTTGACTCCTGGTTAGTGACTATGAGAGTTGACTCCTGGTTAGTGACTCTGAGAGCTGACTCCTGAGTAGTTGACATGCAGCAGAATCGACTCTTAGACCCCAAACATCTTTAATTCTGATGCAAATCTATGGCTAACCTGATGAAAATGATTGTTTCCAAACACACATCCTTAGAATAAGGAAAAGGTGTTCGTAAATACCTTTGTAAACATCTTGGTAAAAATTTCTTACCAACACATTTACAAAAATGCTCCTCCGGATTCCTGAACGTGTGAAACGGTCTCCATAAGTGTCCAAAATATTTGCAACTGGGTTCCCATATATGAAATAAGTCACTCATTCTTAAACTGCAAAACGTGTTCTCGTTCACCTGAATTTGCATACAGACATGCCCCGCCAACTCCTTATAAGGCAAATGAGGTGTGTGCAAAACGGCGAGGGCCGTATGCAAAACAGCGAAAGGGTTGTTCTGACCCATTCAACAGGTAGCGCAGAAGAGATTTGTGACTGATCTCAACATTTTATTAGATTCAAATGTATTGTTATTATACAGCACAATTACATACACCATCCAACCAGAGTGGATAAATAAATGCTCCAGAAATAAATAAGTGTGGAGAAACGGCTTAGTGAGGCAGCCTCAGCGTGTGAGCGCACACGCACACACACACTGTATAGGTGCAAAATGAATCATTCCAGCAAAGTAGGCTTCTATTATTCTAATGACTTGTTTTATTAGGTTGTCAAGAGCAGTTCAGTATTGACATTACTAAATGAGATGTCATGCTAATATGTCATGTTCTACAGTAGAACTTACTACTATAATACAGAATAAAACAAGTCATTAGAATAATAGAAGCCTACTTTGCTGGAATGATTCATTTGGCACGTATACAGTATGTGTGTGTGTGTGTGTGTGTGTGTGTGTGTGTGTGTGTGTGTGTGTGTGTGTGTGTGTGTGTGTGTGTGTGTGTGCTCATGCGCTGAGGCTGCCTCACTAAGCTGTTTCTCCACACATTTATTTAGTTCTAGCAATAGGAATACATCAAACCAACAATAAATAATATCATAGAGAAGAAGACAGTACATGGCATATTAATACAGTATATTCCACTATACAGTAGCTATATCCACAGCGATCAGTTTACAGTAGTTCTTATTTATTTAGTTTGCAGTGTGTGTGTGTGTAATGCTCACAATGCCTCAACCAGTCAGGACTATAAATGCAAAACTTAATTGTTGATGATACAAATATTGTCGTATTTATTATCATTATAATTATTTAATTCCATGGATGTCTGTAGTATCTGGCCCGTGGGCCAAATGTGGCCCGCCACGTCATTTGATGTGGCCCACAAGAGCTCTGGTAAAAAAATGTTTTAAATATATATATATATATATTTTTTTATATTATTTTTTAAACATGAATCTTGCGTTAAAAAAATAGTGGCGTTAAAATAATTGTGGGTTAATGCGTTAATAAAGCTTTGTGGGACGGCTTTGGCTCAGGGGTAGAGCGGGTCATCCAATGATCGAAGGGTTGGTGGTTCGAATCCCGCTCAAGCCAATGTCCATCCCATTGCCGTTGTGTCCTTGGGCAAGACACTTAACCTACTTGCCTTGTATGAATGTGTATGCATGTGAATGAATGTTGGTGGTGGTCGGAGGGGCCGTAGGCGATGATTATTCGCCACGCTTCCGTGAGTCTGCCTCAGGGCAGCTCTGGCTGCAATTGTAGCTTACCACCACCGGTATGACTGTGTATGAACGAATAATGGACTCTGTAAGTGCTCTGGGGTCACTGGGGTGTCATGAAGAGCGCTATATAAATCCAATCCATTATTATTATTATTATCTGCAATCCCCAATGACTTGTCCAAGAGAAAGCTGTTGAAAACATGGGCGCACACCGGTCTGTTACGAGTTGGAAGGTGGGTTGGACCCAGGTGCAGTACAGAACTGATATGACGAAGGACAAGTGTTGATTTACTTTAATGTTGTAACAAACAGCCCACGCGAAACGACGACGTGTAAACAAAAAGAGAGATGAATCTGCATTCTCAGAATAACAAAACAGGGAAAGCAAAGCAAACACAATAATCGAATCTAAACTTTCAACAGTGAATGCAAACGGCAATCAAAGTGACATGATAATAAGGAAAAGTAGCAAGCGTACTTATCCTCCTATGGCAAGGAGCGATAAGACTTACTCACAACGGTGTACTCACAGGTAGGTTCAGTGATTAACTGACAGTCTGAATAGTAACCAGGAAGAGCATATAAAGCCAACCTAACTAGGCCCACCAGTTACCAATGAATGCAATCAGGACAGATAGACAGGTTAATACCCTCAGGTAACGCTAGGGCTTTGCTTCCTGAGGAGAGCAAAACCCCAAATGTTACACCGGTCTGTTCGACTTACAACTGCCTTTTCAAGTTCGTAAATCCTACATAAATCCTACAACGAATTTACAATACAAAGCCATTAAAAAATGCTGAATAAGTACGTAAATCGAATTCCTTGGTAACTTTTACGTATGTCCGTTGGAGAATGAGGACCAATGGTGTTTATTAGACTGAAATAACTGTCCGGCTTCTTAAAAAAGGTAAATGATCCCTTTAAGCCTGATGATCTATTCTAAAGCATACAGTAGGTGTCAAACTCAAGGCCCGTGGGCCAAATGTGGCCCGCCACGTCATTTGATGTGGCCCACAAGAGCTCTGGTAAAATTTTTTTTTAAATATATATATATATATATATTTTTTTATATTATTTTTTAAACATTAATCTTGCGTTAAAAAAATAGTGGCGTTAAAAGAATTGTGGGTTAATGCGTTAATAAAGCTTTAACTTTGACAGCCTTAGTTATTACACATTCTTACACATACATGTACTGTATGTTGAATATCTGAGGTATTGATGAAGTAACAAAGGAAAAAAGCCAAAAGCACTTACTCCTCAGACATTCTTTGACAATTTTACAGCCCAAAATACAAAAAACAAAAGAAATATTGTCTGAACTGTCAGATGCAAACTGGCTGTGTGACATAACCGAGCATCTCGCTCAATTGAATAAGAAGCTGTAGGGACGCAAACAAGTCCCACCCAACATTTGACCAATATAGTTGTGAACTGAGACAACCCTTATTTTGTTATTTTTGAGTACAGTTACAGTTGTGTGTTCATGCAGACACATAATAGCAATTTCATTACGAATTGAAAATGGGGGACCCTGATGTAAACAAGACGAAAGTCTTTCTCAGGTCTGCATCCCCTTAACAATTGTGTGTATTGAGCTGTACTGTACTGTACCCATTCTGCAATCTGTTAATTAAAGTTAATTAAACTATCTTCCATTAGTTGGATGTATGGCCTCTGCAAGGTTGTGTGCAGCCATTTTTTTTGTAACATCTGCTACATCTGTCCCACGTGTTCTTTGCAGCTCACAGTTGTTAGTTCTGCCCCTCTTGACTGTGACAAAAAGGTTTTGAACAAACTTAATGTCATAGCTTGTATTTGATGATATTCTTCTTTGTTATTTACTTGAATGGTTTGATAGAATAGAATAGAATAGAATAGAATAGAATAGAAATACTTTTATTATCCCGTGGGAAATTAGACACTGCAAATCGCTCAACATTTAAACATTTAGACAGGACAGGTCACAAATTAGAATAATAACACAAATCAGTGTTATTGATTGTGTGATCATTGATTGATGGAGTAATATGGGGTTCTGATCAACTAAAATTATTTGTTAAAATAACATATATTTTTTACATCTATGCAAATGCATATGCAATATGTGTAACTTGAATAAGTAATAAATACAGAAACAACATGTTTAACAATATGTAAATGAGTAGCTACATTTATTTTACATTACATTAACATTTATACGGTATTTGGCCCTTTGAGGGCAACCATAATGCTGATGTGGCCTTCTGTGAAAATGAGTTTGACACCCCTGATCTAAAGCATTGGTATTTAATAAAACATTTAGAAGGTCCAGTCACACACATTTCTCAAGATAATGATTATTAGCAGAGGGATACACTTATAATTGCTCACATTATATTATTAATACATGGTTATTATTTGACCATTAAAACATTAAATTAAACCAATTACTTTTGCTTCAATGAATAATGCTGGTTGGAAGAAATTGGTACAAAACCTATTAAAAGAACAAAACCGTTTTCTTTTAAAAATGTCTTTTGTAAACCAGAGTGCAAATTTTTTACAGAATTTGCCTACCGAAGAAAAGAGTCTCTCTATCCTGAGTCATTTTCTCAATAATAATGAAAACAAAAATACACTAAAAGTACTGTGCAGTCTTTCAGCAGCACGTCTGCAGCAGTGAATGGCTTTTTGTTCTCCCAGAGCTAGTCAAGAGGACCTTCATTCACATGTTGTCAGGCTGTCAAGTTCAAGTGCTTTACTGGACTGATCATACTGTGCTGTTAGCTCAGTTGTTTGACATGCCCTGTCCCCTCTGAAATCTATGGGTTTGTTTCCTCAGAATGACTTTTAGTGATGTTTAGTTAGCACTTTTCACAAGCGGCGTGGACTCTGTACATAAGATATTCCTTTATTGATCCCCTTGGGGGAAACATCAGAATCTGAATCGTGTTATTCGCCAAACACAATATGGTAAATGCAGAAGACTGTGACTGGGTTCAGACCAGGCAACAAACTGTCGATTAATCAGTTGATTAGTCGGGTTTGGTCTTAGTTTACCAACATTTTGTTCGTTGATCAGTACATTTTTATGTAGTTTTATTCCATGCTGATTGAGTTATTTCCTAAAAAAAATATAAAATAACAATAAGCACAACTCGGGCGAGCACTGAATCTAAAGAGGTCATTCAATATTGCATGTGGGACAAAGAAATTTGACAGATTTGGCGATGAAATTTACTAATGACTATGAAAGACCCCCACCACCCCAACAACAGCCTGCTGCGGTGCACACACGCAGCAAGAACAGAGAGACTAAGGCTCAGCTTCTTCCCCCAGGCCATCAGAACATTGAACACTGAACTCTCCACACACAAGTACACATTAGCACACACATACACACACACAACACATTCTGCATTCGCTCACACACGGTCACTTTAAACAAAATGGAAACAAAAAAATGGAAAGGACACTTTAAAGGAACAAGGAAAATAAAGGTCACTTTAAGGAAAGAACTGATGTGGTTCTTGTATAGTATAATTTAGAAATAGCAAGTATAGCATAAGGATATAGAGTAAAAACTGTATATTGTATAGTAGTGTACATAGAACCCAGTGCCTTAATTCTTAGCTAACATTGTATTGCATTATCTCAGGACTTTAGCAGGTCTATTTTATCATGCCTATTTTATGTCTATTTTATTACCTGTTTATTATGTCAATTTTATTTAGTATTATTGCACAATCAAAGCGGGCATGGCCACCCGCATTTCACTGTATGCCCTGGTATGTATGTGACAAATAAACCTCTTGAATCTAGTCAACTAAGAGTGTCTTTAGTGGAGGACAGCCCTAGAAATTTCACAGTACGACAAACCAAGGTGGTAACAGTGACAACAGGACAGTTCAACACACCGTGCACAGGGTCAACACACAGACAGACCGTACTAATAATAATACATAATCAACTCATAGACATGATCAAGTTCAAGTTTCAATTTTCTTTATTAGTTGTCATACAGAAGTACAGAATACTTTTATACAAAATGCTTCTTTCTGTTACGATCCAGGGACTATGCTAAACAAAAATAGATAAGTATAAAATAAGTATAGCAGTATAAAATAGAAGTAAAGTACGTAGACAAAGTGTTCAGTATATACATATATAAAATGTACAATGCAGAGTAGAAGTAACTGAGTTACAATACAATATACTATACAGTACAAAGCAAAAATGGGATGAGGTACAATTTACAGTAAGGTGTAATGAGGTATGGGTTGTAGTGCAAATTCTTTACCAATAAATATAAAGTGTGTTTAGGTGTTCTAAAGTGGGT
Source organism: Notolepis coatsorum (assembly GCF_963971535.1). Taxonomy (NCBI): domain Eukaryota; kingdom Metazoa; phylum Chordata; class Actinopteri; order Aulopiformes; family Paralepididae; genus Notolepis; species Notolepis coatsorum. Next base: position 68,096,774 of record NC_140180.1, on the reverse strand, counting down.
AAAGTGGGTGCTGCAGTGAGTTGTTTGTTTAAAGTGAGTGTGTGCGTGTGGATGTGTGTGCTGTGAGTGCATTTGATGGTTGTTACATAGCGCTGCTGGCGTGACAAAACCTCATAACTCCAAAAACCCAACTTTTCAGCAGATGAAAAAAACGAACACAGATTTGAAGGTAAATAGAGTTAGGAGGTTTAGACAGATGATCGGTTTAATGCTTTCCCATTGTTTAAACTTTGTAAAACCCACACACACATATGGAGGATGATCTACGGAGTTGATTTATATAAAAAAATAAAAATAAAAAAAATGGAGTTATGAGGTTTTGTCCCGCCAGCAGCGATAGTGTTATTGTTCGTTGAGCATCCTGATGGCCTGGGGATAGAAGCTTCTTCTGAGTCTCTCTGTGCTTGCCATGAGACTCCGGTATAGCTTGCCTGACCGCAGCAGTTCAAAGAGGCAGTTGTTTGGGTGGCTGGAGTCTTTGATAATTCTCTTAGCCTTACCCATGCACCGCTTGTTGTAAATGTCCTGGAGAGTGGGAAGCCCCCCTCCAATTGTGCGTTCGGCTGAACGGGCCACTCTCTGCTATTCCCAAACCAGGAGGTGATATTGCCAGTCAGGATGCTCTCTATTGTGCATGAGTAGAAGTTCTTAAGGATCTTCTGACTGACTTGGAACTTCCTTAGACGCCTGAGGAAGTAGAGGCGTTGCCGTGCCTTCTTCACAACACTGTCAATGTGTGTGGTCCATGTCAAGTCCTCGGATATGTGGACTCCGAGGTACTTGAAACTGTTCACTCTCTCAACCGGTGCCCCGTCGATGCTGAGGGGGCTGTAGTCCCTGACCCCCGACCTCCTGAAGTCCACAATCATCTCTTTTGTTTTGCTGACGTTCAGGGAGAGGCAGTTCTCCTGACACCACTGCGACAGATTCTCTACCTCTTCCAGGTAGGCCCTCTCGTCGTTGGCAGAGATCAGGCTCACCACTACTGTGTCATCAGCAAATTTGATGATTGTGTTGTTGTTCCGCTGTGCCACACAGTCATGAGTGTACAGGGAGTAGAGGAGAGGACTCAGAACACAGCCCTGGGGGGCCCCTATGTTGAGCGTGATGGATGAGGAGGTGCAGTGGCCTGCTCTTACCACCTGGGGTCTACCCGTCAGGAAGTCCAAGACCCACTGGCAGAGGTCATAGTTCAAGCCCAGGTCCCTGAGCTTGGCTATGAGTTTGGAGGGGACTATGGTATTGAATGCTGAGCTGTAGTCGATGAACAGCATTCTCACATAGTTCCCCTGCCTCTTGTCCAGGTGTGATGCTGCTGTGTGCAGCACATGGGCTATGGCATCCTCCGTGGACCTGTTGGGGCGATATGCAAATTGCAGGGGGTCCAGGTTGATGGGGAGGGAGGAACAGATGTAGCCCTTCACTAGCTTCTCAAAGCACTTCATGGCTATGGAGGTGAGAGCTACAGGGCGGTAGTCGTTGAGGCAAGCGGGCGTAGATTTTTTGGGTACAGGGATAATGGTGGACTTCTTCAGACAGGTGGGGATGACAGCCTGTTCTAAGGACAGGTTAAATATGTAGTGAATACCAGGGCCAGTTGGTCGGCACAGACTTTTAGGACGTGGCCGTGGATGCCGCCCGGTCCTGCTGCCTTCCTGATATTCACTTTCTTAAAGGTCCTCCTCACCTCATGTTCTGTTATCCTGAACACTGAGGGCCTTTTCTCACTCACCCTATTCGTTTCTATTTCGTTCCGTTCTGCCCGTTCCGAGATCTGATTCGAACTCCCCCGCCCCCCTCTCCCCCCTCTAGTTTGTGTACACACTTCAGTCTGGGTGCGCTCTGGGTTTTGTTTACGGTTTGCGTTTTGAGCTTGTAAGCTTGCCGTAGTCGATGATGTCACGCTCGAAATGTAAATACAGGAAGTGTTAACACGGAGACTGGAGAATGGATGTTGATATAAAGAAACAAATAACTAATAAATATGAAGTTATATTTGAACCTCTGTTGTCAAGCCTCGTCAATATAACCCACCCCCCTTTTCTCACGAATGGAACTCTGTTGTAGAGTCCGCTTTTGATCGTTTTGCAGGGTTAACAATAACGCTAAGCTAACGGCTAACGCTACCGTTACTACATGCAACATACTAGTAACATTGCTCGCATCGATTATATTGAATGTCATTGATCTACTGGTCGACCGAAAATGTAAACGGGAATGTCTTAACACGACTGCGGACTCTGGATGTTGATATAAAATGAACAAATTGCCAATAAATATGAAGTTATATTTGAACTTCTGTTGTCAAGCCTCGTCAATATAACCCACCCCATTTTATCACGAATGGATGGTGTTGTAGAGTCCGCTTTTGAGCGTTTTGAGCGATCTACTGGTCGACCACGGCCGACTGGTTGGGCACCACTGGTCTAATAGAAATAAATGCATTCGAACAATGTATAGACATAGCAATGGCAAACAAAATGTATGACGTTATGTCAGCACCAGGCGCCACGCCCGTGAAAAGGTACAAGCTCGCAAAGCCACACCCCCCGTTCTCCCGGGACCGACCCCGAGACCACCTCTGCCAGCTGATCCCGTTCAGCGGGGGGTGAAACGATTTTCGCATCTCCATCAGCAGCGCCCCCCCCCCCTCCATTGCAGTGGTTTGTAGGCTGGTGTTGTTATTCACAGCCTCAAACCTCACATAGAAGGTTGTCCACCTCTACTACTGACAAGACAAGCTACAGTCCACCTCTACTACTGACATAACAAGCTACAGTCCCACCTCTACTGACATAACAAGCTACAGTCCACCTCTACTACTGACATAACAAGCTACAGTCCACCTCTACTACTGACATAACAAGCTACAGTCCACCTCTACTACTGACATGACAAGCTACAGTCCTACCTCTACTACTGACATGACAAGCTACAGTCCCACCTCTACTGACATGACAAGCTACAGTCCCACCTCTACTACTGACATGACAAGCTACAGTCCTACCTCTACTACTGACATGACAAGCTACAGTCCCACCTCTACTACTGACATGACAAGCTACAGTCCCACCTCTACTGACATGACAAGCTACAGTCCCACCTCTACTGACATGACAAGCTACAGTCCTACCTCTACTACTGACATGACAAGCTACAGTCCCACCTCTACTGACATGACAAGCTACAGTCCCACCTCTACTGACATGACAAGCTATAGTCCCACCTCTACTGACATGACAAGCTACAGTCCCACCTCTACTACTGACATGACAAGCTACAGTCCCACCTCTACTACTGACATGACAAGCTACAGTCCCACCTCTACTGACATGACAAGCTACAGTCCTACCTCTACTACTGACATGACAAGCTACAGTCCTACCTCTACTACTGACATGACAAGCTACAGTCCTACCTCTACTACTGACATGACAAGCTACAGTCCCACCTCTACTGACATGACAAGCTACAGTCCCACCTCTACTACTGACATAACAAGCTACAGTCCCACCTCTACTACTGACATGACAAGCTACAGTCCCACCTCTACTGACATGACAAGCTACAGTCCCACCTCTACTGACATGACAAGCTACAGTCCCACCTCTACTGACATGACAAGCTACAGTCCTACCTCTACTACTGACATAACAAGCTACAGTCCACCTCTACTACTGACATAACAAGCTACAGTCCACCTCTACTACTGACATGACAAGCTACAGTCCACCTCTACTACTGACATGACAAGCTACAGTCCCACCTCTACTGACATGACAAGCTACAGTCCTACCTCTACTACTGACATGACAAGCTACAGTCCACCTCTACTACTGACATGACAAGCTACAGTCCCACCTCTACTACTGACATGACAAGCTACCGTCCACCTCTACTACTGACATAACAAGCTACAGTCCTACCTCTACTACTGACATAACAAGCTACAGTCCACCTCTACTACTGACATGACAAGCTACAGTCCCACCTCTACTACTGACATAACAAGCTACAGTCCTACCTCTACTGACATGACAAGCTACAGTCCTACCTCTACTACTGACATGACAAGCTACAGTCCCACCTCTACTGACATGACAAGCTACAGTCCTACCTCTACTACTGACATGACAAGCTACAGTCCCACCTCTACTGACATGACAAGCTACAGTCCCACCTCTACTACTGACATAACAAGCTACAGTCCCACCTCTACTACTGCCATGACAAGCTACAGTCCACCTCTACTACTGACATGACAAGCTACAGTCCCACCTCTACTGACATGACAAGCTACAGTCCCACCTCTACTGACATGACAAGCTACAGTCCTACCTCTACTACTGACATGACAAGCTACAGTCCCACCTCTACTACTGACATAACAAGCTACAGTCCCACCTCTACTACTGACATGACAAGCTACAGTCCTACCTCTACTACTGACATGACAAGCTACAGTCCCACCTCTACTACTGACATGACAAGCTACAGTCCCACCTCTACTGACATGACAAGCTACAGTCCCACCTCTACTGACATGACAAGCTACAGTCCCACCTCTACTACTGACATAACAAGCTACAGTCCCACCTCTACTACTGACATGACAAGCTACAGTCCCACCTCTACTGACATGACAAGCTACAGTCCCACCTCTACTGACATGACAAGCTACAGTCCTACCTCTACTACTGACATGACAAGCTACAGTCCTACCTCTACTACTGACATGACAAGCTACAGTCCCACCTCTACTGACATGACAAGCTACAGTCCCACCTCTACTGACATGACAAGCTACAGTCCCACCTCTACTGACATGACAAGCTACAGTCCTACCTCTACTACTGACATGACAAGCTACAGTCCCACCTCTACTACTGACATAACAAGCTACAGTCCCACCTCTACTACTGACATGACAAGCTACAGTCCCACCTCTACTGACATGACAAGCTACAGTCCTACCTCTACTACTGACATGACAAGCTACAGTCCTACCTCTACTACTGACATGACAAGCTACAGTCCCACCTCTACTGACATGACAAGCTACAGTCCCACCTCTACTACTGACATGACAAGCTACAGTCCCACCTCTACTACTGACATGACAAGCTACAGTCCTACCTCTACTGACATGACAAGCTACATGTCCTACCTCTACTACTGACATGACAAGCTACAGTCCCACCTCTACTGACATGACAAGCTACAGTCCCACCTCTACTGACATGACAAGCTACAGTCCTACCTCTACTACTGACATGACAAGCTACAGTCCCACCTCTACTGACATGACAAGCTACAGTCCACCTCTACTACTGACATGACAAGCTACAGTCCACCTCTACTACTGACATGACAAGCTACAGTCCCACCTCTACTGACATGACAAGCTACAGTCCCACCTCTACTACTGACATGACAAGCTACAGTCCCACCTCTACTACTGACATAACAAGCTACAGTCCACCTCTACTACTGACATAACAAGCTACAGTCCCACCTCTACTGACATGACAAGCTACAGTCCCACCTCTACTGACATAACAAGCTACAGTCCCACCTCTACTGACATGACAAGCTACAGTCCACCTCTACTACTGACATAACAAGCTACAGTCCACCTCTACTACTGACATAACAAGCTACCGTCCACCTCTACTACTGACATGACAAGCTACAGTCCCACCTCTACTGACATGACAAGCTACAGTCCTACCTCTACTGACGTGACAAGCTACAGTCCCACCTCTACTACTGACATAACAAGCTACAGTCCCACCTCTACTGACGTGACAAGCTACAGTCCCACCTCTACTACTGACATAACAAGCTACAGTCCACCTCTACTACTGACATAACAAGCTACAGTCCACCTCTACTACTGACATGACAAGCTACAGTCCCACCTCTACTGACGTGACAAGCTACAGTCCCACCTCTACTACTGACATAACAAGCTACAGTCCACCTCTACTACTGACATAACAAGCTACAGTCCACCTCTACTACTGACATGACAAGCTACAGTCCCACCTCTACTGACATAACAAGCTACAGTCCCACCTCTACTGACATGACAAGCTACAGTCCCACCTCTACTGACATGACAAGCTACAGTCCCACCTCTACTGACATGACAAGCTACAGTCCTACCTCTACTACTGACATGACAAGCTACAGTCCCACCTCTACTGACATAACAAGCTACAGTCCCACCTCTACTACTGACATGACAAGCTACAGTCCCACCTCTACTACTGACATAACAAGCTACAGTCCCACCTCTACTACTGACATGACAAGCTACAGTCCCACCTCTACTGACATGACAAGCTACAGTCCTACCTCTACTACTGACATGACAAGCTACAGTCCCACCTCTACTGACATGACAAGCTACAGTCCTACCTCTACTACTGACATGACAAGCTACAGTCCCACCTCTACTACTGACATAACAAGCTACAGTCCACCTCTACTACTGACATGACAAGCTACAGTCCCACCTCTACTGACATGACAAGCTACAGTCCACCTCTACTACTGACATAACAAGCTACAGTCCTACCTCTACTACTGACATGACAAGCTACAGTCCCACCTCTACTGACATGACAAGCTACAGTCCACCTCTACTACTGACATGACAAGCTACAGTCCCACCTTTACTGACATGACAAGCTACAGTCCACCTCTACTACTGACATGACAAGCTACAGTCCCACCTCTACTGACGTGACAAGCTACAGTCCCACCTCTACTACTGACATAACAAGCTACAGTCCACCTCTACTACTGACATAACAAGCTACAGTCCACCTCTACTACTGACATGACAAGCTACAGTCCCACCTCTACTGACATAACAAGCTACAGTCCCACCTCTACTACTGACATGACAAGCTACAGTCCCACCTCTACTGACATGACAAGCTACAGTCCTACCTCTACTACTGACATGACAAGCTACAGTCCTACCTCTACTACTGACATGACAAGCTACAGTCCCACCTCTACTGACATGACAAGCTACAGTCCTACCTCTACTACTGACATGACAAGCTACAGTCCCACCTCTACTGACATAACAAGCTACAGTCCCACCTCTACTACTGACATGACAAGCTACAGTCCCACCTCTACTACTGACATAACAAGCTACAGTCCCACCTCTACTACTGACATGACAAGCTACAGTCCTACCTCTACTACTGACATAACAAGCTACAGTCCCACCTCTACTGACATGACAAGCTACAGTCCTACCTCTACTACTGACATAACAAGCTACAGTCCCACCTCTACTACTGACATGACAAGCTACAGTCCCACCTCTACTGACATGACAAGCTACAGTCCTACCTCTACTACTGACATGACAAGCTACAGTCCCACCTCTACTACTGACATAACAAGCTACAGTCCACCTCTACTACTGACATGACAAGCTACAGTCCCACCTCTACTGACATGACAAGCTACAGTCCACCTCTACTACTGACATAACAAGCTACAGTCCTACCTCTACTACTGACATGACAAGCTACAGTCCCACCTCTACTGACATGACAAGCTACAGTCCACCTCTACTACTGACATGACAAGCTACAGTCCCACCTTTACTGACATGACAAGCTACCGTCCACCTCTACTACTGACATGACAAGCTACAGTCCCACCTCTACTGACATAACAAGCTACAGTCCACCTCTACTACTGACATAACAAGCTACAGTCCTACCTCTACTACTGACATGACAAGCTACAGTCCCACCTCTACTGACATAACAAGCTACAGTCCCACCTCTACTGACATGACAAGCTACAGTCCCACCTCTACTGACATGACAAGCTACAGTCCCACCTCTACTGACATGACAAGCTACAGTCCTACCTCTACTACTGACATGACAAGCTACAGTCCCACCTCTACTGACATAACAAGCTACAGTCCCACCTCTACTACTGACATGACAAGCTACAGTCCCACCTCTACTACTGACATAACAAGCTACAGTCCCACCTCTACTACTGACATGACAAGCTACAGTCCCACCTCTACTGACATGACAAGCTACAGTCCTACCTCTACTACTGACATGACAAGCTACAGTCCTACCTCTACTACTGACATAACAAGCTACAGTCCTACCTCTACTACTGACATGACAAGCTACAGTCCCACCTCTACTGACATGACAAGCTACAGTCCACCTCTACTACTGACATGACAAGCTACAGTCCCACCTTTACTGACATGACAAGCTACCGTCCACCTCTACTACTGACATGACAAGCTACAGTCCACCTCTACTACTGACATGACAAGCTACAGTCCCACCTTTACTGACATGACAAGCTACCGTCCACCTCTACTACTGACATGACAAGCTACAGTCCACCTCTACTACTGACATGACAAGCTACAGTCCCACCTTTACTGACATGACAAGCTACCGTCCACCTCTACTACTGACATGACAAGCTACAGTCCCACCTCTACTGACATGACAAGCTACCGTCCACCTCTACTACTGACATGACAAGCTACAGTCCCACCTCTACTACTGACATAACAAGCTACAGTCCCACCTCTACTACTGACAAGACAAGCTACCGTCCACCTCTACTGACATGACAAGCTACCGTCCCAGTCCGCCTGCAGCGCCGCGCTATGAAATTTGCATAAAAGCCAAGGCTACGTTGCGTCACCACGGAGCCCCGGAGGCTCTGCTGACGAGACACAACTCCACCGGTTCAGGAGAAAGTGGCCTGGAATTCTGTGTTCGGACCGTTCAGAGCCCTCACTGGGTCTGCTAATTGAATAAGGAGGGTTCTAAATGGATGAGTTTCCATTGTCCGGCGCAGTATGAGCAGGACGAACACAGAAGGAAAAAGGAGGGGGAGAAGAATTATCATTAGAAGCAAACCTGGCAACCTCTCTGCTCTCACCTCTCTGAGGGTGTTCTGATGCGTCTCCTCCAGAAGAGCTAGCTCCTCCCTTGCGTCCGGCCAATCAGCCTGCAAAGTGAGAAGAAGTGACAGGTTAGTGCCCCCCCAATCGCAGATTCCTTCCTTCTTAGCCATTTAATTTATATCTACGGTAAATCAGTTTTTAAACCCAGTGAACCCTTGTGCCTTTTCAACCTTTTAACCTGTGGGATTAACTGTTATGGATTGGCCTGTCTTGACCCTTGACCCCTTGAGATCTGACCTGCTCCTGTTGGGAGGCCTGCAGATCCTCCAGGCGCCTCCTCAGCTCAGAATTCTCCTGCTCGGCTCCCAGCAGCCTCAGCGACGACGCCTCCCCCACCTCCACGCTCAACGGTTTCAGCTCTGCCTCTGAGGGAGGGAGGGAGAGAAGGGGAGAGAGAGGGAGTAATGGGGTGGGACAGAGAGAGAGAGAGAGAGAGAGAGAGAGAGAGAGAGAGAGAGAGAGAGAGATTTTCCACATTAGGTTGATTGAGAACCTGTGGACAGTATGATTTCAAATATATTTTCTCTCTTATCAGTTAATTAAAATGTCTCAAGGGGCCAGACGCACTAACCAATCATTTCACTCAGCTCCTCGTCAGACTCGACGTCTGACTGGTAGAAATGGCGATGGCGAGCCTTTGCGATTGGTGCAGAAGCGTTGCTGATGTGCCTGAGCTCCGCCTCCAGGCTCATGTTCATCTCTAGTAGCTCATCAACCCTCTGCCTCTCTGTATCCCCATCCTACACACACATGTACACGCACACACACATGCACGCACACACAGTAAAGAGTACCAGTCAGTATACATACACACACGCATGTGCACACACACATTAACACACACAACAAAGAGTATCAATCAGTATACATACGTACATACACAGCACACACACAAACACAAACACTGCATCTTTCATGCAATTCAGCTTAAATGAAACACACACACAACCTACAGTACATCATCTTACAAGCAATACAGCTTACATGAACAGCTTACACCATTACTCTCCAATCTACAGCTGAGGATAATTTCTAGAACTGGCTTCCCCCCATAATTACAGAGCAATTGGCACATATTTTTTATATTTCTATCTCAACAGGAAGATTTCGTAGTATCTGGAAATCTGCCCATGAATGAATTAATGAATGAAAACTTTATTTAACAGATTGCAGAATGGGTACAATACAGTACGGCTCAATACACACAATCGTTAAGTGGATGCAGACCAGAGAAAGACGTTTGTCTTGTTTACATCAGGGTCCCCCATTTTCAATTCAAAGTGAATTCCCCATTTGATCCCGTTACATAAAGGTGGTGTTAAGAGATGATTTAAATAACTACTGTCCTATCTCCAAGTTACCCTGCTTAACTAACGTCATAGTGAATAATCAACTTAAGACCTTTCTCTCAAATCACTCTGCACTAAGCCCACACCAATCTGGGTTCAGAGCCAACCATAGCACATTATCAGCCACCTCTTTTGTTACTAATGGCTTTAGACAAGAAAAAACACTGTGCTGCCCTCTTTATTGATCTGTCAAAAGCTTTTGATTACAGTCGATCACCATTTACTCTTAAAGCTACTATTGGTTTGGATAGAAATATGATTGATTCCAAGATTATCTGTCAGGGAGATGTCAGTGTGTAAAGTCGGATTATGCTCAATCTGAATTTATATCAATAACTAAAGGTGTACCACAGGCCCTGTCCTCTTCACTATTTATATTAATGTTGTGTTTTCGCTGAATGGTTGTTAAGCCCATCTGTATGCAGATGATACTGTTGTGTATTGTATTGCTGACTCTGTGCAGTTGGCCATTGAGAATTTCCTTTATTGCCCTCCAGGAGGCTCTTATTAAACTTAAATTGGTTCTTAATGCTAGTAAAACTAAATGTATGCTGTTTTCTAGAGCCAGAAATATTGAATATGATGGTTTACAGTCTACACACACATCTACCATAAGTGGTTCTAGCATTGTGAGAATCACTGAATATAAATATCTTGGTTTGTGGCTCGATGGAGAATGTGTGGACAACCTTGCCTCCAAGTTATGACAGAAAATTGGCTTCCTGTACAGAAACAGAACCAGCTTTCCTTAGTTAGGAAGAGTTGTCAAAGCAGTTTTCTTATCAGTCTTGGACTCTTATAGGCATTCTGTGGCCTCAACCCTTAAATCCCTGGGCCCTCATTCATCAACGTGGCGTAGAAAATGTTCTATTTCCACACGTAAGCACATAATTTAGAATCAGTGCACGCACAAAAAGAACGGGATTTATCACACGTGCGTACACAGGTTCTACGCACACCTGTCTTGATAAATATGACTTTGATCCTACGTTTGAGCTTGTGCACTGTTTTAAGTATTTGCATACCAGAACCGCCCCGATTAACCATATACGGTAATGGAATACCCCCATGAAATGTGGAAAAATGGACTAAGCCGAGGGAAGCGTGTTATGAGACAGGCTGACAGACGTGTACACGTACGGTGATGTCGGATATGATATCTATTAACCATTGCTGCCTGGGCAGCGCAAACACTAATAAAGACCGTGCTGGAATATGACTGCCTTTTCCCGTGTTGTTTGATTAATACCCAGGGATTAAAGTTCTCCTCAATTTTATTCCAAATTGCGATGGATTTTCCGTCAATTTTCTACCTGCTGCATATGATTTCTAGAGGCATACTACAATCTATTTTGATGTCAGTATTGGGTAGCCTATATAAACAATAATACGAGAGCATATACAAGAACAATGAATCTCACTGCCAATGATGTAGCCTATACGCCATGTGTAGCCTGCCTATATGTGATCAATACAAACTTGAACTTGAATTCCATCATGTCTGAGTGCGGGTCACTGCGGGAACTAACAAGGCTGTTGTCACAATGTAAATAAGAACGTGCACTGAAAAGTTACAGTATGTAGTTGGTTGATTATTTGTATGACAGTCAGTAAACCCTTGCAAAAAGTATCCGTTTTATTTAATGAATTGAAAACATTCAGCATCGCCTTCCTCCCGGCATGCAGCAACAACATGTATCAGGCAAATGCGCATCGCAACATTGACTTAGTGGAATCCCTTTCTATTCACATAACTGCATTTGTGATGGAGCTTTGACAGCTACAGTAACAGTCTATTGGTCGATCCATCTCCAATATCACGATGGACCGTGCCGCGGTGGCAAAGACGTACCCGAGGGTGGAGAGGATCTTGAATGAATTCCATCATCATATTTATATGTTGTGTGTCTGTCCACTATGTCTGTTACTTTGTTATCCCCCCCCCCCCTATCTATGTAAAGCGACCTTGGGTCTCTTGAAAGGCGCTATATAAAATGAAGCTATTATTATTATTGTTATTATTATCACATCTGAGCGGGAGCTCACAAATAGACTGTTAGTCTCAGTGAAGTTTCAACGGAGGTCATCTATTCTAACCAACAAATTGAAGTAGAAAGCATTTCGTGACCAATCTTATTTGGAAACATGAAACACAAAATAATTCGCTTTTTATTTGAAACAATATTTAATCGCGTTTGGAGGTTGGTGTTTTGCATCTGCCCCCCCGTGCCAAACAAGCAGGCCAACCTCTTGTTCACGTGTGAGCCCGTTATAATTACACTACTGTCGCTATTTTATAATGAACTATAATGAATTACGGGTCATACAGAAGTTGAACACTAATGCACAGAAGCTTATTTCCGCCTTGAAACTAATGCAGAACTGAGGAGCGCTTATGCCGTAGTAACGATGTTCTACCACTGGGCGTCAGCTAAGTGTGCTCCGAGCTGTGCGTACACATAAGCACGAAGTCAAGTTCAAGTTGAAATTGATGAATCCCACTCTTTGCTTAGAAATGGTCGTACGCACAGGTTAAGCACATATCTGTGCGTAAGTCAGGTTGATGAATGAGGGCCCTGGACTCTGTCTATCACTCTGCCCTCAGATTCATCACTGGTGATATCACTGTGTCCTTTGTGAGAAGGTTGTTTGGCCCTCTCTGACGGAGAGGCTCAACCAACACTGGTATTTGTTTGTTTTTAAGGCCCTAATTGGTAAGCTACCTCCTTATACTGCATCATCAACCTGTTCTAGTGACTGGCTGGTGCTTAAGGTCCCCTGGGTTTGCTCAAAACAGGGTGAATCTGCATTTTGCTATGAAGCTCATAACTCAAGCACTTGAGATTCTCCCCTCTGTTACATAGTTTAAAACCTTGATCTCCAACCTTTGTCAATCAAGTTGTACGTGTTGTAATTGATTTGTTATCCTTGCTTTTTGCCTCGTCTTGTTGTCATCGTACTGTTGATTTTATATGCTTTTTGTGCTAATTTCTGTATGTACACTCGACGTGACTCTAAATGAGTTGAAACTATTGTGCCTATTCTTATGTCTGCACGTTTACTGTACGTTGCACTACTTTTATTGTCTTTTATACCTATTCTTATGTCTGCAATTTATGCATTGTTTTTTATTCTGTCAATTGTGTGCTGATTTTATGCCCATGTTCATTTTATACTAATTGCTGTGAGGCACTCTGGACTGTGGTCCACGTGTGAAAAGTGCTATATAGATAGTTATTCATATTTATTATTATTATTATATTGTAAAAATGTATGCATTGAAATGTCTGTAAAGTCTCGACGACATTGAAAATGAGGGAGACCTCAATTGTCCTTTCGAGAATAAATAAAGGTTTGAATTTAATTTAATTTAAATAAAGGTTTGAAATGAAAACATGACACACATGCCTGATTATTTGAAAGTGGGGGAGCTGGCATCCATTTTTGGTACAAACTACATAAATAATGTTTTATTTCTGAAAATTACCATGTCTCTGATGATAGAAAAAGTAGTTCAGGAGCAAAAGCTCAGTTTCCATGTAAAAGGAGCTTCTTACTTGCTCCATTACTCAGGCACTTATGCTCTCTCTCTCTCTCTCTCTCTCTCTCTCTCTCTCTTACTCTCTTACTCTCTTTCACACACAAAATGCAGAGAAAGGGTGGAAAGCGACTTTAACTCCCAAACTTTTATTAAGATACTAGATTTATCTGCACAGCAGCTAGTTTTTACTTTCAATAAAAAGGTTTTTCCACACAAAACATGTGATAAGTTGATAAAAGAAAACGATGCCCTTTCAAATTACAAGCCTGCTGACTTCAAGGGGAAGTAACAGAGACAGTGTTACTGACAGCATTAACTCTGCCAAGATATAAAAATAATTACAGATACCGATCTTTCTTTTACAGTGAGTGGTACACTGTGAATGAGATTCCCCCTAAATTTGCACAGTAATTCATCTTTTGTTGGCTTTAATTAGCTGTATAAGAATCTCCTATTGGAAGCTCTGGTCTGCAGTCACTGATTTGGATGATGAGGCATTACCTGGTAACCTCACAAGCCAGACAAATCTAGCATGATGTCACAATGCAAGATAGGTCTGGCTTACCGATCAGAACAGAGACTGTGATGATGTGATGACGCTTGCAAGTGTCTTCATTCTTATGGTGGCACGGTTGGTGTAGTGGTTTACACTGTCGCCTCACAGCTAGAAGGTCATGGGTTTGATTCCCGCTTGGCGACCAGGTTGCCGGGTTGCCAGGTACCCAGGTGGGGTATCTCCCGGGCCTTTCTGTGTGGAGTTTGCATGTTCTCACAATGGTTTCCCCTCCATAAAAAGAGATAACCCCAATGGAAAAACATGCAGAACAGATCGCTATCGCTGTCGCATCCTTGAGGAAGATGGACAGGAGCACTTGGATTGGTTCCTGGGGCACGACCCACGCTGCAGCCCGTGTCCACTCCTGGCTGCCCTTGGGGGGAGGGACGACGGGATGGGTCAAGCACAGAGAGGCATTTCATTGGAGTCTTTGTGGTCAGAACTACAACCCACCAATACTAGACAGGGCTATGTCACCAGACACACCATGGGTCTTCCTTTTACTCTACCTCAGTGGTTCCCAAACGTCTCCTCGAGGCACCCCAGCCGTTCCATGTATTTGTTAAATTCAACCACCAGCACACCTGATTCAACTAATAAAGGGCTTGTTAAGTTGAATCAGGTGTGCTGGTGGTGGAATTTAACAAATACATGGAACGGCTGGGGTGCTTCGAAGAGAGGATTGGGAAGCGGTCTACCTCTACAAAGAACAAATGCACTTAAGAGAACGGTTTAAATACTCAGGCGAGGTAGGCAGATACACCGATGCATCTGCGAGGCTCCCCCCCCCCCCTCAATATGCAATGCTGTTGAACGTGGCACGGACCTCCGCGCCCAGTACTTCAAATGGCGATGAGATAATTGGATTATTTCTTTTGCATTACATCAGATACAAGGTAAGAAAACTAACTATATATAAATTTGATCATTGATCTGATGTCTTCCTACCGCGATCGCGGCTGTGTGTGTGTGTGTGTGTGTGTGTGTGTGCGTGCGTGCGTGCGTGCGTGCGTGCGTGCGTGCGTGTGTGTGTGCGTGTGTGTGTGTGTGTGTGGCTGTGTGTGTGTGTTGAGGAGGCTGCGGCGGAGCCCCGCGGTCCAATGCTCTTTTCATGTATGCACGAGGAAGGATAATACTGATAATCTAGCATTGATTTCAGGAAGATACGATAATCAGTGTATTCCACTAAAACGCTATTATCCGTCTTTCTCTGGAATTACTCAGAGGCACCCAAAGTTATACTCATATTCAAAAGGCTATAAAACGGAAATGTACCGATGAAAAGACAATCCGTTTTGTACATGTTGACTGGATGCAACTAACTGATAATCGACGGGTGTATTAGACCCATAGCTATACTTTAAGATATATTTTAAGGACTCGCAAATCTCACAGTCCCCCCATTGACTTAGAGCGGTGGTGCACTAGCGCCATCTCGTGGATTAAGCGGTGGCGCTGAATGAGTTAAGAGGTTAATGACCTTTAACTCATTGACCACCGGGGATTAGACGGGCCCCGTCCTAGCACTGCCACGCTTTAAAAGATAGGAGTGCGTCACCTTGTTTGTAGAGCTATAACTATATTCTATATTATAGCTATGGATACAATACTATGGCCCATTTGACATCACCTATATATCGTTCAATATGTGAAAAAAAATTTATTTCTTCATTAATACGTTCCCGTGTTATACCGTGGTGAATATAAGTATGGTTATAGCGTGGTCTGGGGTAATTCCCGAAAGGCTGAGTAATAGCCTTATACGTCAATTCTACTATAAACGTTTCCGTTTCTTGCCTGTACACGCTATTATTCCCAAATCAAATCTATATCATAGGTATTATGTTTCATGTTTTTTGATGCTTTGATCGTCACCAACGGCATACGTTGTGGAGAAACGTTACACAGACATGTTGCGATCGGGGTGAAGACATGGTTGGATCAACGCAGGATTGATATCATATAGCCCTTACCTTCACTAGGATGCACCCCAAAAAGAATATTCCAATTATCTGATCGCGAGTCCCAGTATTGGTGTCGATCATGTCGCCAACATAATCCACCACACATCATGCATCGGGAGCATCTGACGCTTCTTAATCCGATCGTTATAACCGCTCCATGCGCCCAACAAAGAAAAGTGAGCCAGGTGACATTTGACCGTTGCACAGGCCAAGATACAAGGTTTCAAAGGGTGCTCGATACCGCCATCTAGCTGGATGTGGCCGGTATTGCACTTTGGCGATCTCAGACTAATTCCCTATGGTAACACCAAGGTCCCTGGATGAATAATGAATGAAAATATCGAGAAAAAAAGGAAAAACTATTAAATAACGAGTATACTCGTGGGCGGCTAGGTGGTGTAGTGGGCAAGGCACTCGCCACCAGTGTGGAGACGCTAGGATTCGCGTGTTCGAATCCAGCTCTCCACATTGTTTTCAGTTTAGCTGGTCGTCCGCAGTAATACACATTGGCCGTATTACTGGGAGGGAAAACTGAAGGGTGGGGATCGAACGTTGTGAACAAGCGACTCCTACAAGTCGGTTGGTGCGCCTGCGCAGTAGAATCAGGAAGTGTCGGGGGCAGCGTGAGCCTCCCACGCGTTACTCCTCGACACTGAGAGATCGAGCTGCGCAGGTGAAAAGATGCGACTGCTGTTACCTCAAGTACCGGAGGGGACTTGTGCTATGTATGACTTAGTCCACATTGCAGCCGGCTTGTGGGAGGCAAGAAACAGCGTTCGTGACAGGGGAGGGTTGAATTGGATGATACGAAATTGGGATGGGAGAAAATATAGAAAAAATTGGAGAAAAAGTGGATAAAAAAAAAATAACGAGTATACTCGTTGTTGGCGTTCAAGCGTCGGCTCCCAATAACGGGTAAACTCGTTGTTGGCGGGGAATGAGTTAATGGTGTTTATATGCTTTTTTTCCTCCTGTTTAAATAAATAAAAATTAAATGAATGAACCATCCAACCACGTCAGAATAACCTTTAAAGATGAATGCATCGATTAAATGAATCTCAAGCATTGAAATACAGGAATATAAAACACTGTAGAATGTGTACATTTACACATGCAAAATACAAATTCCAATTGCACATGAAGGTGTGTGATTCTTTCTTTTATACTTTAACCCTTTCACTGCCACACTACAGAAGGTTAAACCTTTCACTACCACACTACAGACCTTCTGTAGTCTGGTTGTGAAAGGTTAACCGTCTGTAGTGTGATAGTGAAAGGGTTAACCTTCTGTAGTGTGGTAGTGAAAGGGTTAACCTTCTGTCGTGTGGCAGTGAAAGGGTTAAGTACATTGGAAATTGTGTTTTCCAATCTCATTGCATTCTTTTGCAGAATATATGTTGATAAACAGAGGTTAGCCAATGTTAATCTCTCATAGCCACCGATTACACTGGTCCCATGAATGTGTTTATGTTTGAAAGCTTTGTGTATTATGATGCTAACTTGACATCTCCTTTCAATGAACAGAAGGCCACGGCCCCTAAACATAGTGAGAGTTGGCTGTGCTCAGAGAGGGTGCACTAACACAGTTATAACAAATCAAATGATACATCTGACGCTGAAAATATTACACTCCTAATATTAACATTCCACAATAAGCTTTTTCTGACTTAATTAACATCATCGTATGAATGTGTATGCATGTGAATGAATGTTGGTGGTGGTCGGAGGGGCCATAGGCGATGATTATTCGCCACGCTTCCGTGAGTCTGCCTCAGGGCAGCTCTGGCTGCAATTGTAGCTTACCACCACCGGTATGACTGTGTATGAACGAATAATGGACTCTGTGAAGCGCTCTGGGTGTCATGAAGAGCGCTATATAAATCCAAGCCATTATTATTATTATTATTATTATTATTATTATTATTATTATTATTATTATTATTATTATTATTATTATTATTATTATTATTATTATTATTATTATTATTATTATTGTACTGGTTCTTTAATAGTTCGGATTTATGAAATACTTGACTTCGATGCAAAGCTATTAACTTGCTTACCGAGTATTGTGGTCTGAGTTCTGGCTGAGTTCTGAGTGAACCAGGAAGCTTTAGACAGGTAGCAAACGGCAGAAACAGGGTCACGAAACCAAGAACTCCACCCACAGGACTCAGTAAGTAAGTGAATAGCTTTGCTTCCACTACACTACTGTGTAAGTATTTCATACAACTTAATGTCCAAAAATAAATACTATGTTCTTTGTGTGCCCCAGGACAGTTCAGTCAGTATTTGTGAACACACATCACTATCTCCTAGAAAATCCTCTAATCGGTGATGTAACTGGGATATAAAATCTGGGTCTGCTCCGTGGATAATGAATGGGTCTCTGACTTGGTGAGGTCACAAAATGTTTGCGTGAGCTCTTACACCTAAATGAGGTTTTAATTCTGGTTCAGACCTTCAACCAAAGTTCAAATATAAACCAAAGTGAATTATTCAAATGCGTTGCATTCCCCTTTAAACATTTACAATATCAAATACTTTTAGAAGTTTTCTTGGAAGACTTCTGCTTTTACCAGAGTACTATTCTATCAGAGTAGTTTTACAGTACTTTTACTTTAGTACTTAGTCTTTTCCCACCATGGAAAAAGAAAGGCATGTTACTATTTATACATTGGATAAACTCTCAATTCTGATTGGCTGGGAGGTTTATTTCGTTCTGAGCCTGTCCATAACTGCATGTTTTTAGAATGTAGAACCCCAGGGCCTGTGTTAATTTTCTCTTACATATTCAATGGTAATTACATGGGTGCCCACACACACACTCACGCATGTACACACACACTCACGCATATACATACCCACGCACGCGCACACACACACACACACACACACACACACACAGACACATACACACACACACACACACACACACACACACACACACACAGACACACACACACACACACACACACACACACACACACACACACACACACACACACACACACACACACACACACACACACACACACACACACACACACACCTACCGCTTCCAGGTCTATGATTCGCTGGCACAGCAGTAGATTGTCCCTCTCCAGCTCCCGTAGCGAGGAGCAGCGTGCTCGTGCATCTGTCAGCTGCTCCTCCAGCAGAGCCCGCGTCTCCTGCAGTGCCGTGCAAAGCTGCTGCTGCTCCTGCGGGGGGCGCCACGCACAGGTGGACAACATACAACAACATACAGGTCAAATACAAAGTCTATATGTACAGAGATAGTCCATATGTACAGAGATGATCATATGTACAGAGATAGTCCATATGTACAGAGATGGTCTATATGTACAGAGATGGTCCATATGTACAGAGATGGTCTATATGTACAGAGATGGTCCATATGTACAGAGATGGTCTATATGTACAGAGATGGTCCATATGTTAGATTAGATTAAATTCATTGTCATCATACAAGTACAGTACAACGAAAATAAGTTTGGCATCCAACCAGCGTGCAAATGTAACAGTAAAGTGCAATAGTAATATACAATGTACAGGTGATTAAACTGGGTATAAAATATATAAATTAGTACTACTGAGTCATATTGCTAGTCAGATGTATGTACAGGGTTGTAGTATTAATATGTACAGTGATACAGGCATAAAGACACTATGGTAGTAAGTAGGGATGTCCCGATCAAGTTTCTTTGCTCCCGATCCGATCCCGATCATGTGATTTTGAGTATCTACCGATACCGATCTTTCCCGATCCGATAAAAAAATTAAATAAAAAATGTATTCAACAAACATGACCATGTTCACGTCTTAAACTCATACTGAGGCCTTAGTTTTGGTTTTAAATGGCATATCATCATTCATTTATTTATTGTCACACAGAGCAGAAGAATTTTGCCAAAACAAACCAATAGTATCCAGCTGCAGAACGGCAGACCAGCCACACTCTCAGACCCAAACACATTTCCTTTGATTTAATTATACATCAAATGATTTATGTCAAGGATTGCAATGCCTCGCTTGAATGAAGTTAACTTTTCACCTGGATAAGGTCAACATTCAGGGTGAATCTAATGTGAGAAATTGGGATTAAAAAAATTTAAATAAAAAAAAAATTATTTGGGTCTGAAGAGTGGCTGGTCTGCCGTTCTGCAGCTGGATACTATTGGTTTGTTTTGGCAAAATTCTTCTGCTCTGTGTGACAATAAATAAATGAATGATGATATGCAATTTAAAACCAAAACTAAGGCCTCAGTATGAGTTTAAGACGTGAACATGGTCATGTTTGTTGAATAAAAAAAAAAAGTAAAAAAAAAAAACAGATATTTTTATTTTTTTTGCTGATCCCGATCTTCGGAAAATCACGTGATCGGCCCCGATCCCGATCACGTGATCGGATCGGAACATCCCTAGTAGTAAGGCAATAAGGCATACTGGCCAGCAGTGTAACTAGTAAGAGTAAGGGATATGTACAGATATAGATATAGTATCTACAGATATGTAAAAAGGATTATATGCAGGTATATACAGACAGATGTGGATAGATAAATGTATACGGTATATACAGCATTATTGTACATGCTATCATACAGTTATATGGGTTATATGCAGTAGGTAGGTATATCGAAGGATTATATGCAAGTATATTCAGACAGATATGGATATATATATGCTGTAAATATAAATACATAAATGTATATGTACGGTATACAGCACTATTGTACATGCTTATATGGGTAGACTATAGTATGAGGTAGGTAGTTATTATGATCATGATTACTATGATTACAAAGTAGGACAGTGAAAGCAGTAGGTAGGTATAAGTTAAGTATAGGCAACATAGTTCAAAGTTTGTACAGTATGGGTAACAGAGCCTAGGGTGTAGGCAATGAAGTCAAAGTTCAGAGTTGATATGGTATTGGGGGGGGGGGGGGTCATAGGGAGGTGTAGTGGTTACGTAATTTTTGTTTTTTCCTGTTCCACCCTCTGTGGAATGCAATGTATTTCCCCATTGACCATTTCTAAATCGGCTCGTGTACCTTTCTCAAGTTTCAAGTTTCTTTATTAGTTATCATACAGAAGTACAGAATACTTTTATACAAAATGCATCTTTCTGTTACGCTCCAGAGACTGTGCTAGGCAAAAATAGATAAGTATAAAATAAGTATAGCAAGTGGGCGGCTACGTGGCGTAGTGGGCAAGGCGCTCGCCACGAATGCGGAGACGCTGGGCTCGCCTGTTCGAGCCCAGCGCTCCACATTGCTTTCAGTTTAGCTGGTCGTTCATACTAATACACATTGGCCGTATTAGGGGGTGGGAAACTGATGGGTGGGGATCAGGCGTTGTGGACAGCGACTCCTACAGGTCGGTTGGTGCGCCTGCGCAGTAGAATCAGGAAGTGTCGGGGGCAGCGTGAGCCTCCCACGCGTTACTCCTCGCCACTGAGAGATCGAGCTGCGCAGGTGAAAAGATGCGACTGCTGTTACCTCAAGTACCGGAGGGGACTTGTGCTATGTATGACTTAGTCCACATTGCAGCCGGCTTGTGGGAGGCAAGAAACAGCGTTCGTGACAGGGGAGGGTTGAATTGGATGATACGAAATTGGGATGGGAGAAAATATAGAAAATGGGAGAAAAAAGTGGATAAAAAAAAAATAAGTATAGCAAGTATAAAATAGAAGTCAAGTATGTAGACAAAAATGTTCAGTATATACATATATACAATGCTCAATGTAGAGTAGAAGTAACTGAGTTACCATACAATATACTATACAGTGCAAAGGATGAGGTACAATTTAGGTACAATTTACAGTAAGGTGTAATGCGGTATGGGTTGTAGTGCAAATTCTTTACCAATAAATATAAAGTGTGCTTAGGTGTTCTAAAGTGGTTAAAGTGGGTGCTGCAGTGAGTTGTATGTTTAAAGTGAGTGTGTGCGTGTGAATGTGTGTGCTGTGAGCTGTGAGTGCATTTGATGGTTGTTACATATTGTTATTGTTCGTTGAGCATCCTGATGGCCTGGGGATAGAAGCTTCTTCTGAGTCTCTCTGTGCTTGCCATGAGACTCCGGTATCGCTTGCCTGACCGCAGCAGTTCAAAGAGGCAGTTGTTTGGGTGGCTCGAGTCTTTGATAATTCTCTTAGCCTTGCCCATGCACCGCTTGTTGTAAATGCCCTGGAGAGTGGGAAGCCCCCCTCCAATTGTGCGTTCGGCTGAACGGGCCACTCTCTGTAGTCTGCTACAGTCTTGTGCGGTGCTATTCCCAAACCAGGAAGTGATATTGCCAGTCAGGATGCTCTCTATTGTGCATGAGTAGAAGTTCTTAAGAATCTTCTGACTGACTTGGAACTTCCTTAGGGGCCTGAGGAAGTAGAGGCGTTGCCGTGCCTTCTTCACAACACTGTCAATGTGTGTGGTCCATGTCAAGTCCTCGGTTATGGACTCCGAGGTACTTAAAACTGTTCACTCTCTCAACCGGTGCCCCGTCGATGCTGAGGAGGCTGTAGTCCCTGACCCCCGACCTCCTAAAGTCCACAATCATCTCCTTTGTTTTGTTGACGTTCAGGGAGAGGCTGTTCTCTTGACACCATCCCGCTAGAATCTTGACCTCCTCCAGGTAGGCCCTCTCGTCGTTTGCAGAGATCAGGCCCACCACTACTGTGTCGTCAGCAAATTTGATGATTGTGTTGTTGTTCCGCTGTGCCACACAGTCATGTGTGTACAGGGAGTAGAGGAGGGGACTCAGAACACAGCCCTGGGGGGCCCCTATGTTGAGAGTGATGGATGAGGAGGTGCAGTTGCCTGCTCTCACCACCTGGGGTCTGCCCGTCAGGAAGTCCAAGACCCACTGGCAGAGGTCATAGTTCAAGCCCAGGTCCCTGAGCTTGGCTATGAGTTTGGAGGGGACTATGGTATTGAATGCTGAGCTGTAGTCGATGAACAGCATTCTCACATAGTTCCCCTGCCTCTTGTCCAGGTGTGATGCTGCTGTGT
Organism: Notolepis coatsorum; assembly: GCF_963971535.1. Lineage (NCBI taxonomy): Eukaryota > Metazoa > Chordata > Actinopteri > Aulopiformes > Paralepididae > Notolepis > Notolepis coatsorum. The sequence continues at coordinate 68,073,365 of NC_140180.1, read as the reverse complement.
GCAGCACATGGGCTATGGCGTCCTCTGTGGACCTGTTGGGGCGGTATGCAAATTGCAGGGGGTCCAGGTTGATGGGGAGGGAGGAGCAGATGTAGCCCTTTACTAGCTTCTCAAAGCACTTCATGGCTATGGAGGTGAGAGCTATAGGGTGGTAGTCGTTGAGGCAAGCCGGCTTGGATTTTTTGGGTACAGGCATAATAGTGGACTTCTTCAGACACTATGCGTATTTATCCACAATCTATAGCTCAACATGAAAATCTTCGCAATTAATCGTAAATGTAGCAAAATAACAACGTTTATGTTTTCGTTCGCTGGGAAACTACACTGCTATTTTGGCGCTGCTGACTGACGTCACCACAGCGTAGCCTGCCTCCTGCCTGTAGTCAGTCACAGACCTAGGATCAGATTTCCCTTACATTCCATAAGCTTAACAATTCGTACAATGGGAAAATAACTGACCCTGAATCTGTGGCTAGTATCTGTTTCACCCAACACTAGTGCTCCATGATCAGATGTACCCGCTGAGGCCCCCTAAAAACCATCAGAATACCGGGGAGGATCCGGACCCCCCGGCCCCCCCTAGTGAGGGACGGGAGGAAGACCAGACCCGACTGTGCGAAGAGGGTTTAGCACCTCAAACGCACAGGGTGAGCAGACTGTGGGACTTACCTTCGCGACTACTCGGACGCGCATCCCGCACGCCACCAGGGAACGGACGTGAAGCAAAAAAGCCCCCATCACAGTCCCCAACATCGCGGGGTCGGGGTCAACCGGCCCCAACCCCATGGCAAGGCCGTAGCAGCGGGGCGCGGAGGAAGTCCCAGCCTTCAGGCCACATCCCGGGGGCTAGGACCCCCTGAAAAAGGGACCTGGTGAGGTCAACGAGGCCGCGGCATCGGGACCCCACCAGACGGTCACTGGTGACACCACCCCCCACATCGCCAGCGTATCTGACAGGGCCTAACACAGGTGAAGGCCCTTCTCCCCCTGGCACGCCCGCCCTGAAGCGCTCCCAAGGAGCTTCCCCCCCACAATGTCGTGAGGTTGATCCCTCAATCCAGGTCGACAGGTCTTAATAGCAGAACTCGACCTGCGCCCGGAGCACTGCGGACTAGACAGGCGCCTGAGGCGCCTACTGTAAGAACAGTATCCCGGCGGAAAGGGTGTTCGGTATGCCGTGCACCATGTCACAATCTCATGGGGCCACAAACCTCGCGGAGTCGGAGTTAGCCAACCCCGCCAGTGAACAGATTCCACCACGAACCCTGACCCTGCCAATTTATTAATCCTGCAGGGTCGAGGTTCAGAGAAAGAGTTTGACACAATTGGCAGACGTCATGAAAGATGCGGGGGCATACTCTCGGGCAGCCAGGGTCAGACCCGGGCTCAACCTGAGAGTCAACTCTGCTACCAACACACCGGAGAGACAACCACCCCCCTATGTTTATTAGCAGAGAGTGGTTGCTCCCTTAACCCACTACTAAACCCCGGAAACATAACTGTGCATATACACAGGCTATACAATGCAGTTCAAGCGTTTCAGGTTTAAAAAGGGTTAACCCAGGCCACAGGTCATTAAGGGGGAGACCCGACCTGGGCCTGGAGGACCGGGACCTACACAGGGATGCATAGAGGAGTTGACAGAAACAGCCTCCCCGACAGCCCCCTAACATTGTGCAAAAAAGTACAGTATGGACCAATGCACACCACTGTTAAGGGCAACTCGTAGTGGCACCTATATGACACACACATTCATGACATCAACCCCTGTGACGTCCAGTCCGCCCTGGCATTTTCCCCCCGGAAAAGCTCAGGGTCCTTCGGGGTACCAGAACTTGTCTGCGCCCCGGTGGACAACGGGTTAAACTGATCCGGTCCGGCGCGACCAGGACAAGTCCCGTGCCCTTGTCAGGCCGCCGCCCCCAGTCCTAAGAGGGGGGTAGGTACGCGTGTCGATCCAAAACATCACAGAGGGCGCCACCAAGAAGGTCAGTACGCGAACGCACTGCTCCCGGTCGCCCACCTAACGGGCGTGAAACCCCCCTGTCAATGTTTGATCTACTCCGTCATCTCCCCCCAGAGATGCACGCGAGTCCTCGAGTCTAACCTAGTGCACTGGCACTCGGTAGAGACAAAAATCTCCTTCCCAGCCGACCGCATACAAAACGCCGTTTTTATGATGTTGGGCAACCAAGGCGCGCTGGTCCCAAAAAGCGGATTCAATCATTGAAAAAACACCCTGGGCCAGCGCTGATCGGTCTCGTAAGACCACACGCTGATTTCATAAAACAGCGTGTATGCTCGTAAAGAACCCGAGAACAGTGACAGTGAATTTCTAACAAGAAAGAACCCCACAATCTTCCCCTTGCTGTCTGGGACGAGCAGCAGGAAACCGGTCTACAAAAGACACAGACACGGGTCCTCACACGACGAGCCTGGGAATAACAACTGCGTCAATTCTGCTCTTTATGTAAGAGGGGAAGACAGCGGTTTTCCCAGAGAGACCTCAACGTGAGTAAAACAATTGAAAAAGGTTCATGTAACACATTGGACTAAGTACAAAACGGCCCAATATACACTACTGTTAGAGAGCAGAGCAGAAGGACCAATAGTCACGACTGCATTGCATCATCCATCCTTTACAAAAGGGGTAGGCAATAGGCGGCCCGCAGGCCGGAATTGGCCCGCCAGCAATCATTTCTGTCCCGTCAGTTTATTTTGAGAATATGATATTTATTTAATTTTCATTATATTATTTTTATTATATGCATACTGTGGAATAATATATTGATTCCCCAACTCTCATGTAACTCATGCAACTCCCAACCCCCCCTCCCCTCCTCTTTGTCCCCTATCCTGTGTTCCCCCCCCCCCCATTTTCACTATAAAGGGCTCCTCCCGACAGCAGTCGAGGTCTCTACCTGGGTAAATTCAGCTTATCACCTGGGGCGAGCCCCTCAGCCATTCTCTCTAACTACTATGTATATTTATATCTGTCTGGTTAATAAACCTTGTTATTAACTGAACCTCGGTTGACTGAGAACATTCTTCAGGATATCCACAATACCCCACAATACTTTATGTTTTATCCATGTTGAGAGTGAATAACAGGTATAAGCAGTGAGGTGCAATGTACCGTATATATAGGCTTACTCAAGTGAGGTGGACAGCGCGTGGTGCTGAAATGGGAAACACAAGTGCATGAAATAAAAACACCAGTTCAGTAAGTCATTCAAGCTTTATCTTTACTCATGACTGACGGCACCACACATGCATGTGAACAGTAATGCAATTAAAAACAATGCAAAAACAATGCAATTAAACTTTAAACAAAAAGAGTGCTTGAAGAAGCTCCTGAAATGACGGTGCTATAGGTATTTGAATTACGAGACATTCGGAAGTCCATTAGCTCCATTTCCAGTGCAGCCTCATCTAACAAGGTTAACTATCATAATCGATCGTCCCACTATATTCATTTATCCGTAATTGATCAGTCTCCCCAGTTAGTAGCTAGATTAATATATTTAGCGGAAGTGTCAATAATCGATCGCGGGGGATTCCCCAATCTGGATGCGTCAGCCCCAGTCTCCTCCGTAGACCAGACGATCTCATTTAACAAGACGAGGCTTGTTTGAGATTCAATAAGTATAATAATAAGTAAGACAACGGATAAGTTTAACGAATTCCATATAAATCGATAGTTTTAACATTAAACATTCAACATTGGGGCGCCCCAGTGGCGAACCACATAGCACGCTCAGCCGCGACACGGGCGACCCGGGTTCGATTCCCGAATCCGTCGTTATTTCCTGAATGTCTTCCCCCCACTCTGTCTCCCATTTCTCCTCTGTCTCTCCCTACTGGACTGCCCAGTAGTAATAAAGCGATAAAACGCCAAAAAATTTATCTTAAAAAAAGAAAATTCAACATTAAACCGGTCCGTGGCCGTCAGATAGACGGTTGCGCGCGCGTAATGTGATAGACCGATAGAGAGGCGCTTTATAATACAATGGAAAAAAGACAAAGGTATAATGTTCAGTGCATGTATATGTCGTTTACAGTTTATTATGCCACCTATGCAGCTCGTTTATTTTGACAGAGATAAACATTTTTCACTATCATTATATTAAATTAGCCATTGTTTTTGGTGGCTTGGGCAAAAATTGGCCCGCGGCCAAACCTAATTGCCGACCCCTGCTTTACAATGACAGCTGTCTGTAGCACAGGCCCTGTAACTCACAGACATGTATCTTGGCCAATAAAAAAAACGCGCTTGTGACGTCTTCAAATGGCCTCTCGAGCCTGGGAATAAAAACCCTGTCAATTCTGCTCTTTATGTAAGAGGGGAAGACAGCGGTTTTCCCAGAGAGACCTCAACGTGAGTAAAACAATTGAAAAAGGTTCATGTAACAATTGGACTAAGTAGACTAAGACTCTCTGAGGAGAAGGCTCCTCTCAGGAGGCTCTCTCACTAAGAGGGAGGCTCTGAAACTCTCTACGGCGGAGGCTCTGAAACTCTCTGAGGAGGCTCTGACACCCTCTGAGGAGGCTCTGAAAACTCAAAACTGCCTCTTCTTTAGCCCAAAGAAAAAAGGGGCAGACAACACCTGTCTCTCTCACAGGGATACAGTGGCGTTGGCAGCAAGCCCCATCTTATGCGGGCTGCTGCCGCCTTGAGTTCGGGCTAAAAAACACGCAAACCTGCACCCCTCGCGCCGGGAGGCTGCACTCACTGTCTCCATAGGATAGGCGGGAGGCAGCATCCGGTGCGGCTAGCAGAGGGCATCCCTCCTCAGAGACTCGGGACTCGAACCCAGACTCGGACTCAGGGCTCCCAGGAAAACAAAGCCTCTGTTTTCGTGAGGCTTCAAACAAGAACCCCTCGTCCCCTCCATCCTGCGATGGAGAGGCAACGGAGGAATCCTCGCTCGGATGAGGCCTGCGTCGCGAGACACCACCCACCAGAGGCCGTCGGACCAGCCGACTGCCTCTCGCGGCAATAGTATCCAGCTGCACAGCCGGAGCGCAACGCTGGCGGGGGAACTGCCCAGCGACGCGCACTCCCCAAATGTGAAACGCCGGTGGAGGTCAGAATAATTGTAGAAGCAGAAACCGACTTGGTGGATTTGTATTGCTAGAATATCAGAATTTATATCGTTTAGACTAGTGTCTTATTTATGTTTAAACACTAGGGGGCACACCACCTCCATTATAGCCCCACTTCTATAAGTAACCTAGGTGGTCACTGTAATTTCATGCACCTGCCGAGGATTTACTTTCAAACCTGTCTCACTGTTGGAACTGCTTATCTGTAAACAAACAATTGACAACTGTTCTGTTCAACATCATCATTCACTATCATTCACCTTTGGACAACAATAAAACCCTGTAAAACGTACCAGCAGCAACTTGGGACATTCAACTCATTCAACATCCACAACTTTGGTACTGAGTAGAGAAGTAATTGCGGGTGCATCGTGGACGCCTGTCAGCACACCCAGGAATGACAGTCGGCCACTATAATAATCCTCTAGAGTCTAGACTCTCCGGTGGTGATGACATTATCCTTTCTTTCTCCCGTAAATTAGTGAGAGAGGGAGAAACAAAAGACAAAGCCAACACAGCTCCTATAACTAACTAACTACTTTAAGCACTAAACTTGAAGCGGTGCTATACACGGACTTCACGTGGTGAAAGTAGGGAAGGAGCTGGTAGTGTGGCCATGACCCCGCTTATATATGAGCGGATGTGGGCATGGTCAGGCAGGTGGGTGCGTACACGTGGGTGAAAGTTTTCATGATAGTATATGATTAAAGGGATAGTTCCAGTAGGCAAAGCCATAAATGAAATATAACACAAACTGCCTATACATGGTTATCTCCTAAAACGACAGGATGACGCCAGTCTACTCCGCTGCTCTATTTATAATTGATCCGTTCACTAATGCTTCGCAAGTTGCAAACAAAGTCTGGGCTTTCAGAATATTTAGATTTTATCATCAAATTCAGAAGATAAATAAATAATCTACTTTTACTTAAGTAAAGGTACTGTGTACTTCTTCCACCACTGTTTAAATATATGAATTGAAAATGGAGGAGGGGAGAAACTCCTCGGTTAAGTTGCTCTGTTCTCCACTTGTCATCATGAATCTACAAGCCAACGTTTTATTTATCTTCTGAATTTGATGATAAAACCTAAATATTCTTATAATGTTGGCATGTTACTTTAAAGTCTTAGCTGTCTTTATTTGATACCTTGATACTCCTTGATGTATCTGACTACCTGAGTGTCACAAGACAAGGCTAAGAATACAAACCTATAGTCGAATACAAGCGGCTTTGACCAGACACTCTCTTTGTAGGGACTCTCACTCTGCCCCCTTCCCTCCCTCAAGTCCCTACATTCCACCAGGGCCTTGAGGAGGGCGAGGAAGATCATGGCAGACCCCGCCCACCCGGGTCACAACCTCTTCAACATGCTCCCCCACGGCAGGCGGCTACGGCTGCCCAAGACACTAAAGTCCCGCCACAGACTGAGTTTCTTCCCCTCAGCAGCTCGCCTGGTAAACGAGTCAGGTGTCCCCCTGCTCCCCCCCCCCCTCTATGGCGAGCTGCTAGGGCTGGACTTCTGGACTTGAACTTTGTGTTGCACTGTATCCATGTCCCCAACCACCGCACTTTCACAGTCTTATTGTTGTCTCACTGTTATGTCCTGTCTTGCACTTTACTTAAAATTATTTATTTACTGTTGTATTGTTAATTGTGAAAAAAAAGTATGCACTGTAATGCCAAAACACGTTCCTTTTTGTACATGTATGAAATGGCGAATAAAGTAATCTGAATCTGAATCTGAGAAGTGATAAATACCCTCTGAATTTCAGCATTCAAATGAATGACCTCCTATGCTTTTTACTATTCTCTTCTATGACAATTCAGTATCCATGAGTGAATACTCACTTAATTCGCCAAGTTCATCTCGCCTCATACATTTTCATGTAGCACAGATGACCTGCATTTACAATGAATTGAAAAGGAAGCAGTGACTGTGAGAAATATTGGCCTGGTGGATATTCTGATGACATGGGCAATGTTTTGGTTCAGAACTATTAACTGCACTGAGATTCAGTAAAATGAAAATAGATCAAATCGCTTTTTTTACAGAAGGTATGTTGATTAGGTTATATTAGATTACATTTATTGCCACTGCACAAATACAAGTAAAGATTACAACAAAATTAAGTTGGCATCTAACCAGAATGCAAAGTAGCAGTGAAGTGCATTCCAGTATACAGTATAACATGTGAGTTGACGAAGCAATGGAGTAGGTAAGTTAATCACTATCCTCCTGCATATCAACAGAATCAATCACTGGTTTCAAACTGTTTCAAACAGACACTCTGTGAGCACCAGTGTCATAGTGTCATACGAACACGTGGATGAGGTGGACGTGGTGGAGCTCATACCAGTTATGATGGAGGTTTATATGGCTGAAACCACACTTGCATTCCGCTGACCTGCACGATCAGAGCGCAACACTGCTGGTTGGCACACACACACACACACGGACACGTCAGACCCATGGAACTCACACAAGCTAACTCTGACAGGTCGGGCTATGTAGTCCCAGCAGGTCGGCACTTTGCGTGGTTGCCTCTGCCGTCTGTGTGTGAATGTGTGAGTGAATGGGTGAAGGTGAGGCATAAATTGTAAAGTGCTTTGGATAAATTATATAAATGCAGTCCATTCAGGGATTAAAAAAAAAATCCATAATCCTCTATAAATGAAGAAAGACTTCGGTAGAATGGGCTCCTGCGCTCGGTCTCTGTAATCACTCTCACATCTCTTTCAAATCAAAGTTTTTGGTAATATCTCTGGATATAAAATCAACTGAGAAAAATCTAAATGTGAATTAAGTGGGCAGACACCTTCTTTTAGTATTCCTGTTGTTTGTCATTTCAAATATTTAGGGGGTCTCTGTCCATCCTTTTCTGGTCACATTATCAGGTCACAACATTGCAGACAGCAGCTATTTTTTAGGTTTAAAAAACCAGAAATCAGAACAGCTAAAAACGCACTTCAGAACTCTCATAAACGGAGAGTCTCATAAACATCACATACACTCTTCTGGACACAGGCAGAACATGCATCATGTCGGGAACTTCCTCGCTACTGGGACGTGAAGTTTAGCCGCATAAGAAACCTCCATGTGTGGCTGAAAGGCTACTGTTGCTCGCTGGGGATCCCGTTTGTGGACAATTTTACAACTCTGTCTGACAGAAATTAGCTCTTTGCCCCAGACGGCCTGCATCCAAACAGGACTGGCTCTCTCCTCCTTGCAAGGAATATGATCCTTGCCATGGAGTCCTGTCTGTCTTGTCCATGAGATGAGGTGAGTCCGATCCGTGTTGACTCATATAACATTGATAATAATAATGATGTTTCAAATATACATGTCATTATAAATAATAGACCTACAAGCCATAACTAATCGTCAAAGCAGCCTAGTAATGGTTCGGACTACAATTCGTATAGCTACTATCTCTAACTTAGGCACAGTCCCCATCAAATCATCTGTTGCTATACCTTCTAAATTGCCAATTATTTCACCTGAATCCACTTACAATTTTTTTTAATGTCCTGGGTTTTATAATAAAAAAAAGAAATGAAGATATGTTTTTTCGGCCCGTGTTTTATACATTTAGATGTGAGCAGTATATTGCAACATCAAAAATTAGACCACTTAAAGATCTTGATCTCTCAAACAGATCCATAATATTATGTCATAGTAATAACAGAATCTGTAACGTTCTGGGTTCTCGGGTCTGGTTGACCTGAGATCCCGGCTACCATCCTGTCACCTGTCACTTTCCTCCCCTTTGATTGTATTATTGGTTGTCACCTGGGATTGGCTGTCACTCTGTGGAACGTGTGGAATGTCTGGTATGTTGTCCCTTAAATAACTCCTGTCTTCTCTGTTCCTCGTCGGCTCTTCACACAATCTCCAGAACCAGTATGCGGCGGTACCAAGAGACAAGTGCTGCGGTGACTTGTATTCTCTCCTATTGCTCTCTATTGTTTAGTACTCTTATTTACCTAACTGCTCAATGGTGTGTTCCTAATAAAGAGGATACCCGAATTGTGAACAGCGAACCTACTCTCCGTCTCCTTATTGCCAACCACTATTGGAACTCTACACTCTTACCTGGTGCCACCGTAACAAGAATCGTGGTTAAAAAGATCTGATGATGACTCCTCCATTGCACTAAGCCATTATAATGTATTTAAAATAGATAGAGTTGGAAGGGGGGTGGGGTGGTCATGTACTGTATGTGAAAACTTGTTTTTCTGTTACCATTCTACATGCAATCACTATTGCCAAATGTTGTGAAATGCTTGTTTTAAAAATATACTTGGGCACAAATAATTTACTAATTGTCATTGGAGTGTATAGACCACCATCGACTGATGCTAGCTCTGTTGATAAAATAGCAAATAATAATGTTATTATTATTATTATTATTATCTCTGTATCCTGATACTGAAATGCTCATAATGGGTGACTTTAATTTAGATTGGCTGCATAGTAATTATGGGTATCTCAAGGAGGTTAGTGGAAAAAAACCTAACTTTACTAAACCAACTAGGCCAAACCCTAGTAATAGCCTGTAAAAATAGTCTGCATCAGGAATACTAAGATAAAGAAGACAAAATCACACAATATTATAAAAAAGAAATCTAAAACATTTCAGTGATCAAGCTTTCTTATTTGATCTACTCAACAGTGACATCTCATATACTTCTGAAATTCCGGATGTAGAAATGGCCTTAGATTTCTTCATTAAAACTCTCCTATAAATCATTGATAAACACGCAACATTCAAGAGATTCAGAGTGAAGGATAGGTTTACACCTGAGCCATCATTGCTATTCAAAGAAAGCAATAAAGCCTGGGATCTAGCCAGACGCTCTGGGGATCCATCCCATTGGTTATCTTTTAGACAGATTAGAAACAAATGTACATCATCTGTCAAGAATGCTAAATCAAGAGGCGCCTGAGTGGCGAACCATGTAACGCGCTGCGTAGCTTTTCTCTCCCCTGTCTGTCAGCAGGTTTCTAGGTCCATACATGGTCTCCTTCCTGTTCTTGTCTCACCATCAACCTACTCACCTGTGCCAGACAACACACCTGCCGGCTATCACCCAATCATCGAACCTGAATAAAAGGCCTGCACTCCTGCCACTCCTTGTCCGAGTGTTGTTTACAGCTCCTGTGGTATAGGACTCTCTTCAAGACCTCAGCGTTCATGGTATTATGTTTTGTGTGCTCAGTGACTTTGCTCTATATACTAACCCTTGTTCTCTGATGTCCAGGACCTCACCTCTCCGGCCTACACCTCAACCACGGATCCTCACCAGCCTGCACCTTCATGGACCTCACCTACACACACCATTGGCCTGTCACTCCTCCACTCCTTGTTCCCTGTCTCTAAGCTCCTCTCACCCCCCCTTGGACTCTGCTTCCCCATACTTCAATTACATACATTTACATTTAGTCATTTAGCTGACGCTTTTATCCAAAGCGACTTACAAGTTCTGTACGACAGGTCATCAGGAAGGATACAACTCTATCAGCTGAGTACAAATATTCATCAAAGTGTTGCGTGTTACAGTGTAGGTTCGTTTATTAGGACAAGTGCATGACAGTAAGGTTAGTTAGGGTTAGAATTTTTATTTTATTTTTTATTTTTTTTATTATTTCAGATAATGGTTGAAGAAGTGCGTCTTTAGTCGACGGCGAAAGATTGGACGGGATTCGGCTGTCCTAACTGGGGTGGGTAGTTCATTCCACCATTGTGGGGCAAGGACTGAGAATAGGCGGCTTCTCTTTGATGACCCTAAAAATAAATGTATCTACTTTTTCAAAAAAAAGATTCTCTCATCCCAATTTCGTATTATCCAATTCTTCCCTCCCCTGTCTCGAACATTGCTAGACCATACCTCCCACTGGTCGGCTGCAATGTGGACGAAGCCTTGCATGACGTGTCCCCTCCGGTACACGAGGAGGCAGTTGTCGCATCTTTTCACCTGCACAGCGCGATCTCTCAGCGGCGAGGAGTAACGCATGGGAGGCTCACGCAGCACACTGCCCCCGATACTTCCTGATTCTGCTGTACAGGCGCACCAACCGACCTGTAGGAGTCGCTGTCCACAACGTCCGATCCCCACCCACCGGCTTTCCCACCCCCTAATACTGACAATTGTATTAGTATGAACGACCAGCCAAGCCGGAAGCAACGCCGAGAGCTGGGCTCGAACCCAGCATCTCCTGCGTTAGTGGCGAGCGCCTTGCCCACTGCGCCACTTAGCCGCCCCTTCAATTAAACATTCTAAACAGCTCTATTCTCCTGTGCCTGTGTTCTGCTGCTGGGTTCTAGAAAGTTACCTCACCCTAACAATATCAATAAAGGAATATCTTATCTTATCTTATATTCGTTTTTGGAAAGTTGTGCTTCGATCATCAATTTATCTCGGCTGCTCCCCTACATTTTCAAAAGCCTAGAGAAAGCTTGTCTTAACTTCATCATCATAAGTTATGCATGTCAAATTTATATACATATTTCTCATTGTGTGCTATGCCTTTGGAGACCTATTTCTGAATGTGCTGTGTGGCTATCCTATCAGCGCTGCGATTTGGGAACACAGCATCACGGCATTCTGTCAGGCTTTGCACCTCCTGTGAGTGTTGCCTATTCCCGCCGGTAGAATGGTTGACAGAGATGTTTGCTCCATTTGTATAAATGTCTCATTGTTTGTCTACACTGACTCTTGGCTGTGAAAGGAGCACAGTTCAACTGCTATCAAAACTGCCTGCCTGTATCTCTAATGTTTAGATACATAGATACTGTACTGTACATAAATACTCCAAACTATTCAAGTGTGTGTGTGTGTGTTGTGTACCTTCAGCTGTGTGCGTGTTAGATCCAGGCTCCTCAGCTTGTGTTTGCAGCTCTGGAGTTCCGTCTGGAGGTGTTCAGCCCGGTCTGCCCGCTCTCGGACACAGTCCAGCTCATCACGGAGTGTACGTATGCCGCGCATGTCACCCTGCAGAGAGCGATTCTGGACACACACACACAGCCATGTTTACATTCAATTCCCTAACCTCTTAAAGGACTACATGCCACTTCACTTGAGGGGACATTTTGCCCTCACAGCGGTAGCAACACAAGGCCACACATGCTCAATGTGCGATTGACATGATTTCTTGTGTCATTTTCATGGCATCATATTTGAGCTTTCGCTTATAACCCTTATGATCACATGTGATAATACATGAAGGCAAAGTGATAGCTTGTGTGATACCACAGGTGACACCTTGAAGTCACGTAAGCACAGCCATAACCATGTACATCTATAGGCGGCTAGGTGGTGTAGTGGGCAAGGCGCTCGCCACCAACACTGGAGACGCTGGGTTCGAGCCCAGCTCTCGGCGTTGCTATACCAGCTTGGCTGGTCGCTCATACTAACACAATTGGCAGTGTTAGGGGTGGGAAAGCTGGTGGGTGGGTCTTGGGCGTTGTGGACAGCGACTCCTACAGTTCGGTCGGGGCGCCTGCTCAGCGAGGGAAGGATCTGGAGGGAGGTAGTGTGACCTTCCACACGTTACACTCTCCCAGTGAGAGTCCGCGCTGCCAGGCTGGCTGCCGGCTGGCTGCCGGCTGGCTGCACATGTGTCGGAGGAAAGCATGTGACAGTCTCCGGCCTCCCGGACCAACAGTATGGGGGGTGCGCAACAACCAGGAAGGGGGTTGGGAATTGGCATAACGACTAACAGTGGGATGGGAGAAAAATCGGAGAAAAAAAGGAGGGGGGAAAAAGATAATAAAAAATTTAATAAAGAAAACCATGTACATCTATGTTCCAAGTGTTCCATAATAATAATAATAATAATAATAATAATAATAATAATAATAATAATAATAATAATAATAATAATAATAATAATAGTAATAATAATAATAATATATTACATTTGTAGGGGCACTTTATATTTCCGTTTCCGTGGAGGCACTGGTGAGTTAGCAGGGAATAATAATAATAATAATAATAATAATAATAATAATAATAATAATAATAATAATAATAATAATAATAATAATAATAATAATAGATTGAATTTATAGAGATAAGCGCCTTTCTCAGACTCAAGGACATTTTACAAGAGAGAGAAGCTATATAAAAGGGGGGTAAAAATATGAATATAAAAAGAAATAAAGAAAAAATAAATAATAATAATAATAATAATAATAATAATAATAATAATAATAATAATAATTATTATTATTATTATTATTATTATTATTATTATTATTATTATTATTATTATAATAATAATAATAATAATAATAATAATAATAATAATAATAATAATAATAATAATAATAATAATAATAATAATAATAATAATAATAATAATAATAATAATAATAATAATAATAATAATAATATTAATAATAATAATAAGGAGGCATGGTGCTGTCTAATTGGACGAAACAGTAAAAAAAGAAAAAAGTAGGAGTCGGGATGCGATGGTTGCTCTTTCACAATAACACAGTATTTTTATTGTAAAACACGGATCAAAACACGAAAACAAACACTTTGAAAAGGGGAAAGAAGGGGCGGCTACGTGGTGCAGTGGGCAAGGTGCTCACCATGAATACTGGAGACGCTGGGTTCGCCTGTTCGAGCCCAGCGCTCCACATTGCTTTCAGTTTAGCTGGTCGTCCGTACTAATACACATTGGCAGTATTAGGGGGTGGGAAACTGATGCGTGGGGATCGGGCGTTGTAGACAGCGACTCCTACAGGTCGGTTGGTGTGCCTGCGCAGTAGAATCAGGAAGCGATGGGGGCGGCGCCCCTCCAAAGCGCAGACCCCTGACGCTGAAAGATCGCGCCGTGCAGGTGAAAAGATGCGACTGCTGTTACCTCGAGTATCGGAGGGGACTCGTGCTATGTATGACTTAGTCCACATTGCAGCCGGCTTGTGGGAGGCAAGAAACAGCGTTCGAGACAGGGGAGGGTTGAATTGAATGATACGAAATTGGGATGGGAGAAAAATAGAAAATGGGAGAAAAAGTGGATTAAAAAAAGAAAAGGGGAAAGAAAAGGGAAGACAGTAGCCTCCAAAACGAGATAACAAACACTAAAATAAGGTAGGAACGAAAGGCGAGACAACTCAGTCTCCACAATTCTCTACACGAGAAATACACTAGGATAATAATAACGAATACAATAATAACAAGCACGACGCCGACCGCGGTGTCACAATTACCCTCCAAGTGGGAGCGATAACCAATGCTTCAGGTAAAGTACTCACGTCTGGTTCAGTGAACAACTGACAAGGAGGAGCATACAGAGGAACATTATGAAGGGGCACAAACAATACACAGCAGGCGTCAATCAGAGCAATCAAGACATTAGGATAGAGGAAAGCGTGAAATACGCCAGGGTAACGCCAGGACTTTTGCTCCCAGGTGAGAGCAAAAGCCCAAAACGTCACAGGTTTTGAAGTGATTGATGGTGTCGGAGCCTCGGATGGAGGGGGAGAGGGAGTTCCACAGCCTGGGGGCAGCTACAGAGAAAGCTCAGTCTCTCAGTGTGGAATGCCTGGTGCAGGGGATGGTGAGGAGGTCAGAGTTGGAGGAGCGGAGGCCTCGTGCTGGAGTGTAGGGGTGGAGTAGGTCGGTCAGGTAGGAAGGGGCCAAACCCCGTGCAGGGATTTGTAGGTGAGGAGGATCTTGTAGGGGATTCGGTGGTTGATGGGGAGCCAGTGGAGTTTTTGCAGGGTAGGGGTGATGTGCTGCCAGGGTTTGGTGCGTGTGAGGACCCTCGCAGCTGAGTTTTGGACGTACTGTCCAAAACGATCCAGAACCTTCTTGGAGGCACCAAGAAGAATTCCGTTACAGTAGTCGAGGCGGGAAGTGATGAAGGCATGAATCAGTGTTTCCGCTGAGGTGTCGGAGAGTGAGGGGCGGAGGCGGGAAATGGTTCTGAGGTGGAAAAAGGCGGACCTGGTGACAGACTTGACATGTGGGTGAAATGAGAGGGTTGAGTGCAGTATTATGCCCAGGTTCCTTACCTCCGTGGAGGGGCAGATGGAGTAGCCATCCACGGAGAGAACAAGGCGGTCGATCTTTTGGAAGAGGGCTGGGGAAGCTACAACTATTAATTCTGTTGAGTTGGAGAAAGTTGGTGGTCATCCATGTTTTATGTCCTGGAGGCAGGCAGTGAGGGAGGGGGGAGGGATGGGAGCAGAGGGTTTGGTGTGGAGGTAAAACTTTATACTTTATACTTAGGGAGACTTTATACTTAACCCTGAGTGAGACAGTGAGCCAGTGAAGGGACTTGAGGATGGGTGTGATGTGGTTGTATTTCCGCACTCTCATCAGGATCCTAGCAGCGCTATTCTGAATGTATTGGAGCTCTTGGATGTTCTTGCTAGGGAACCCGAAGAGAAGTGCGTTGCAGTGATCCAGCCTGGAGGAGACAAAGGCGTGGACAAGCTTTTCGGAGTCGGACAGAGTGAGTGTGGGGCGAAGTTTGGCGATGTTCCTAAGGTGGTAGAAGATGTTTTTGTACAGTTGGCTCAAAGGTCAGGTGAGGGTCCATTTTAACACCTAGGTTAATGACTGTTGGTGAGAGGGTGATGTCCTGGCCGGAAAAGGTGATGGTGGTGATGGTGGATGAGCGGACCTGCTGTGGGGTGCCAACGAGAATGGCTTCGGTTTTGGAACTGTTTAATTGCAGGAAGTTGTGCTTCATCCACACTTTTGTCTCCTCCAAGCAGGTGGTCAATGTGGATGATGGCAGGACTGCAGATGGGTAGGGTTGATCTTGAAGTAGAGTTGGGTGTCATCAGCGTAGCAGTGGAATGATATTCCATGCCGGCTAATGATAGAGTATGTAAAGTATGAACAGGGTGGGGCCGAGGACTGATCCTTGAGGGACACCACAGGTGACATAGTGGGTATCCGACCTTGCCTCTCCCAAGGAGACGTACTCTGTTGCCCCGGTGAGGTATGATCTGAACCAGCCAAGGGCTGAGAGTCCGATGGTGGAGTGAAGATGGTGGAGGAGGATGTCATGGTTGACGGTGTCGAAAGCTGCAGTGAGATTCAAGGAGGATGAGGAGGGAAGGAGAGCCAGCGTCAGCCGTCATCAGCAGGTCGTTGGTGACCCTGCCCAGGGCAGTTTCGGTGCTGTGGCCAGAACGGAAACCAGACTGGAACTTCTTGAAGAAGTTGCGCAGTGATTGATTGAATGAAAATTGTATTAACAGATTGCAGAATGGGTACAATACAGTATGGCTCAATACACACAATTGTTAAGGGGATGCAGACCAGAGAAAGACTTTCGTCTTGTTTACATCAGGGTCCCCCATTTTCAATTCATAATGAATTGTAAGTAAGGGTGCAATTAGCACCGTGCAATCCATTCTTTGTGGATCTAGCCCTGGGTATAGGTGACTCTGTGATGCAGCAAAAATCCATATAGTCCAGGCAAAATAGGGTTTGACCTAGGACTAATTGCAACAGATTATATATATATTTTTGTATGTTTATGTTGAGGCTCTAAACACCATATTAAAATCTAGGAAAATGTAGATGGTGGAAGTATGATCAAAATGAAGTTTTTTCAAAATGGCAGCCAATATTCATTTTGCCCATATCTTGACTTCAGTTCAAATAGACTTAGAATTGCACATTTTGTGTCTATTTCCACATTTTAATGGTCAAGAAATACAAGGATACGGTTGATGAATCTCTAAATATATATAAAAAAAGATCTCATGTAAGTATACTAGTTATCATACAAAAAATACAGTTTGTCCATCAGTGTGACATATACAATAAACAATGGTGCTTTTCATTATCTCATTTTACATTTATTATCTCATTTACATGCACATCTTTGACTTAAATGACCCCTTCCATGTAGCCTCTAATTTCAGGTTGAGTACAGATTACTAGTCTATGCTTTCTACAGCTGCAGTTTGCTCTGGTGCAATCTGTTTTGCAGTTACATCTGATGACATTTAGGAGAGTTGTTGGTGCTGGAGGAAGGTCAGTTTCTATTGGAATGAGTCTTCCATCTACCAGATGCCAGCCCCAATCAGCTGGACTCATTCCTGCCCGACCTAGCAGTCTTGTACTTGCAAGTAGGATACACTCTGAAACGGTGGTACTTTGTGGCAGATGCTGTAGGGGAGAGCACTTGAAGTGCACAAAGTTTGAACTTGTTGCAACCTTTTGACAAATGTGTCCGTGACGAAGGCGATCAATGTTATATTCTTTTCCACTGTTGTAGATAGTCAGAACTGCAGCCTGGCCAGCTTCTTCAATTCCCCTCTTTGTTTATTTTGTCTTCATTGCTGAAAACAGCTGCATGCTTCTGAAAGTCTGTACTGTATCTTCACCAACAACAGTGTCTTGTGTTCTTACTTCTTGCCGCCTGCACTGCTGTCTGCACTATCAACAGGTTGGCATCTCCATCACTATGGACAACTCTGAAGCCCTCTTCCTCAAGCTTCCTCCCCATGAGATTTATCATCCTTTGTTTGTTGGCTTTATTTGCCAAAAAAAATCCTTCTGTGATTTACAGACCATATCTTATGTAAAATTGATTGTTGGCTCCATGTGTCTTTCCTGCAACGTTGATGGGTGCTGTCCGTAGATGCCCTGCCTTCATATCCATCAAATACAATCACAGTTGATTGACCATATTTATTCTGTACATATTATATGTACATATTTGCCAATGGCACCATAGGTCATTCCACGATGCCATAGTAACCTTTGCATGAGAGAGCCTCCGTCTAGAACATACTGAACATCATGTGAAGGTCAATTCTCATCAGGTGAGCCCACATAGCATCTGCAAGTGCTGGTTTGTTTGCTTTTCTCATCAACCCCATGTTGTCAAACAATGCAGGAGGGTGTGCACACAATTCATGCTTGAAATTCATGGGTTCCGATTTTGTAGGTAGCTTTCAAGCTACTTGATGTCTTTTTGATCCTGTTCAATTCTAGCACGCATGCTTTCCTTGTGCTGTTCACTTGTAGTGAATGCTGTGCCTGTGATATCATGCATGTCGTTGTTCAGCTCTGCACATGGGCAGACTGTGTTCTCTGTTTCCCAACAAACGCACAACTTTGCCTTAAAAACGAAACTGTTTAGAAAAGGTATTTACATACGCAATTAACTTTTTATAATCACAACAAAAGCCAGCCGTATCCTTCATAGTAGAAGACATAAATACAGGCAATACAATTATAGTACAGTAAAAAGGTCAAACGTAGGCAGTGTAAACAATAGAATGAACTCTGAATATAAGCATATGAGCGGGTAGGCAGTATAATCAAAGGTGCAGATGAGGGCCTGTATGCCCTATCAGTTATATTATACATTACAATAGATATGGTCAATAACACTAGAATCTAAATATATACTAAAGTAAGTAAAGTATACAGTAAACACAGGTGCAGTATACATAAGGTATCCTAACTGGCCTTTGCAGCCATGCCTAATTATATGCAGTTTTAGGGCAAAACCATGCAGTGATTTAACTTGTATTATTATTATTATTATTATTATTATTATTATTATTATTATTATTATTATTATTATTATTATTATTATTATTATTATTATTATTATTATTATTATTATTATTATTATTATATTGTTGCCTTTTTTGCATATTAATGTTTTGGGACTGTCATGGGGGCTATCTATGCCATGCTCTATAAGTAGGGATAGTTGTGTCTGGTTAATGGATTAACCACTGAATTGTTGATAGTTGTTTATGTTTAATGGATTAACATCTGAATTGTTGATAGTTGTTTATGGTTAATGGTTTAACACAGGGAGGGGCAACTGGCGGCCCGCGGGCAGCATGCGGCCCTCACCGACGTCCCATGCGGCCCCAGGCCAATATAAAAAATAAAAATAAAAAAAGTATATATACTTTTTTTTTTTTTTGTATTCGACTAAGAAGAGTTGGCAGTCGACTATGGCTCCTTTCGATCGATTAGTCGACTATTTGACTAATAGGGGTCAGCCCTAGTGTGGACATATGAAACGCTGTTGAAACGCGTGCAGCATATGGGGGTTTTGATAAACTGTCGGCTGTTGTTACCGATGGAGCACCGGCAATGAAAGGAAAACGCACAGGATTCGCCGGGCTTCTAAGGCAGAGTGGCGTTGAGTGTCCAATGCTTCACTGCATTATACATCAGGTAAGTTCGCTAACATAATTTCCATCTATTGTGGGTCACTATAATGACCAATGCGAGTCGAGTGTAGTCAAATTATATGCGAGAGTCGTTAAATCGTTTTTCTTTTTTTTTATCTGATATAGGAGGCTCTCTGTGCCAAGAAGCTTGACTACTACAGCCATGTTATGGATTTGGTTACCAAGGTTACCAATCTAATTCGTGGAGGCAACAGGTCACTAAATCATAGAAAGTTTGTCTCCTTTTTAGAAGAGATGGACACTGATTATGGCGACTTGCAGCTACACACAGAAATCCGATGGCTGAGCCGTCGGAAAGTACAGGAGCGACATTGAAACACTGCAAATGCAATTCAATGATCGGTTTGAAGATTTCAACGGCATGCAGTCACGGATAGCGCTGTTTGCCGGCCCCCTCACCGCTACGGTGTCAGAGCAGCCCCCACCGTTGCAGCTTGAACTGTGCGAGCTACAGTCAGATCCTTTTTTTCAAGCAAAGAGAAATGAGAGGGGAATTTCGTTTTGGAAACTGCTACCTGAGCCCCGCTTCCCACTCCTCAGGGACTTTGCCCTCTCTATGGCCAGTATGTTTGGGAGAACATACATATGTGAGAG
This sequence comes from Notolepis coatsorum, assembly GCF_963971535.1. NCBI lineage: Eukaryota > Metazoa > Chordata > Actinopteri > Aulopiformes > Paralepididae > Notolepis > Notolepis coatsorum. The sequence goes on along the minus strand of NC_140180.1, from coordinate 68,053,459 downwards.
CAATTTCTCAAACATGAAGCACATCAAGTCAAAGGAGAGAAACAGGCTGTCGGATGAAACATTATTTCATCTGATGCAGATTGCATGCACAAACATTGAAGTTGACATTCCTGCTATTGTGCGCCAAATGGAGAGACCACAAGTGTCTCATTAAAGACAGGGGGGAGGAGGAGATGATGAAGAGGTGTAGAGGGGGGGAAGGAGATGATGAAGAGGTGTAGAGAGGGGGGAAGAGATGATGAAGAGATGTAGAGAGGGGGGGGGGGATGATGGAGAGGTGTAGAGAGGGGACCATTATTATTATTATTATTATTATTATTATTATTATTATTATTATTATTATTATTATTATTATTATTATTATTATTATTATTATTATTATTATTATTATTATAATAACCATTATTGAGGGCGGCTAGGTGGTGCAGTGGGCAAGGCACTCGCCACCAGTGTGGAGACGCTAGGATTTGCGTGTTCGAATCCAGCTCTCCACATTGTTTTCAGTTTAGCTGGTCGTCCGCAGTAATACACATTGGCCGTATTACGGGGAGGGAAAACTGAAGGGTGGGGATCGAACGTTGTGAACAAGCGACTCCTACAAGTCGGTTGGTGCGCCTGCGCAGTAGAATCAGGAAGTGTCGGGGGCAGCGTGAGCCTCCCACGCGTTACTCCTCGACACTGAGAGATCGAGCTGCGCAGGTGAAAAGATGCGACTGCTGTTACCTCAAGTACCGGAGGGGACTTGTGCTATGTATGACTTAGTCCACATTGCAGCCGGCTTGTGGGAGGCAAGAAACAGCGTTCGTGACAGGGGAGGGTTGAATTGGATGATACGAAATTGGGATGGGAGAAAATATAGAAAAATGGGAGAAAAAGTGGATAAAAAAAAATAATAACCATTATTGACCCACTGTGGGGCGAGGGTGAATGTCATGCCAGTTTGATAAAGGGTCAATGGGAGGCATGTAGTATTGCACTTTACTTTACTTGCACTTTACTCGTTTACTTTTGTAGTGTTCAGATAACACTAATAACTAATAATAAACACAAAGCAGCATTCCTGCTGCATTTCACTACAACAGTAAATCAAAAGTGCAATAATAAATGATTTTGTTAAATGTATACACTTTTATCCTGCTACTAAACAAAACATTCCTGAGTGCTTCATATCCATAACATGCATTTCAGTGTTATAATGTTTTGTTTAGTAGCAGGATAAAAGTTTATACATTTAACAAAATCATTTATTATTGCACTTTTGATTTACTGTTGTAGTGAAATGCAGCAGGAATGCTGCTTTGTGTTTGTTGAGCAGTGGGCTTTAAGTTCATACATTTATTTTATTAGAAGCCTTAATTATAATTGATCATTTTTGTATATATTTGGGGTTACACAGAAATACTTTTAAATTCAGCTGTTTATAAATTCATAAAGTTGAAATTGCATTACTAAATGCATTTGAAATGGAATAAAAACAAAGTTACAACAAATTATAATTGTTTATATACCTTGTGACTATTAGGGCTATTTGAGTGATGGGGTACTACTGGCCGGACTGCCGATAAACAATGCGGCCCCCCAGATTGATTGTGGACATGTTGTGGCCCTCACCATATACAAAGTTGCCCACCCCTGGTTTAACATCTGAATTGTAGATAGTTGTTTATGGTTAACTCATTCCCCGCCAACAACGTTTCTATACGTTATTGGGCACCATCCTTTGAACGCCAACCACGTATATATACGTTATTTGATAGTTTTTCCTTTTTTCCGATATTTTTATTCATTATTCATCCGGGGACCTCAGTGTTACCATAGGGAATGAGTCTGAGATCGCCAAAGTGTAATACCGGCCGCATCCAGCTAGATGCCGTATCGAGCACCCTTTGTAACCTTGTATCTTGGCCTGTGCAACAGCCAAATGTCTCCGGGGGCACTTTTCTTTGTCGGGCGAATGGAGCGGTTATAACGATCGGATTGAGAAGCGTCAAATGCTCCCGATGCATGATGTGTGGTGGATTATGTTGGTGACACGATCGACACCAATACTGGGACTCGCGATCAGATAATTGGAATATTCTTTTTGGGGTACATCCTAGTGAAGGTAAGGGCTATATGATATCAATCCTGCGTTGATCCAACTATGTCTTCACTTCAATCGCAACATGTGTGTAACGTTACTACACAACGTATGCTGTTGGTGACGATCAAAGCATCAAAAAACTACCCCCCCCCCCCCCCTTTCATGCATTCATGATGAAACATAATACCTATGATATAGATTTGATCTGGGAATAGTAGCATGTACAAGCAAGAAACGGCAACATTTATAGTAGAAGTGACGTATAAGGCTATTACCCCAGACCACGCTATAACTATACTTATATTCACAGCGGTATAACACGGGAACGTATGGATAAAAACATTTATTCTTTTTCACATATTGAACGATAGATAGGTGATGTCAAATGGGCCATAGTATTGTATCCATAGCTATAATATAGAATATAGTTATAGCTCTACAAACAAGGTGACGCACTCTTAAAGCGTGGCAGTGCTAGAACGGGACCCGTCTAATCCCCGGCGGTCAATGAGTTAATTTGAATTACTTCTTCAAGGTTCGTCACAAAATTGCATCATAGACTTCAGATGTTGTTATCTTGTTACTGTAAGACCATGTGCTTACTGCACTGGTGATTACTGTATTTAGCTTGTGTTAAGAATTGTATTTGTTTTGTACTTTGTACTGTGTGTGTGTGTGTGTGTGTGTGTGTGTGTGTGTGTGTGTGTGTGTGTGTGTGTGTGTGTGTGTGTGTGTGTGTGTGTGTGTGTGTGTGTGTGTGTGTGTGTGTGTGTGTGTGTGTGTGTGTGTGTGTGTGTGTGTGTGTGTGTGTGTGTGTGTGTATGTGTGTGTGTGTATGTGTATGTGTGTGATGACAACCTCCTTCTGCAGTTTCTTGAGCTGCTCCTCCATGGTTTGAACTTCCTGTTTGTAATCCAATAGCTGATCACCTTTGTCTCCCCTTGAAAATGATATCAGACATAGATATTACTAAATAGATATTACCATTTGACTACAAATGTATTCACTAGACGTAAGGAAACACAATGAAGGAATATTTTGATCATCAGATGTTTTATTATCTCTACCTATGTACATTATAGACAGTAGGGGTGGAGGAAAATCTAAACAGCAATATATCACCATATTTTGTGTGCCGATACATATTATATTGTTACACTGATGCACAGTAAATTTCGCAGAGTAAATTTTACTCAAACTGAGTAACTCAGTTTGAGTAAAATGTACTCAGTTTGAGTAAAATTTACTCTGCGAAATTTACTGTGTGCCAATATCAATATAAAAACTATAGAAAATGTTTAATTAAAATAAAATAGAAATTGCTTATGCAATCATATCCAATAAATTACTGAAAATGTTATCTTATTAGATAAAACAGATGATGTATACTGTATGAATTTATATTGCAGATTTTTCCATTGGGGACATCATTTGCAGTTGAAAATAGATAATAAATGTATTGCAATATTGTGATATTACAATACCTTGACTCTAGTATCTTATCGTGAGCCTCTAGTGATTCCCGCCCCTAATAGCATGTGGAATTCTGGACTAAATCCCATCTAACAACAAACATCTTGGGGGTCCATCAAATGGGGTCCCTGACCTATTACATATCAATTTGGGGGCCCTTGACATTAAAAGGTTTGAGAGCCACTGGACTAGACCATGTGTATCATTTTGATGCTGCGAGCCAAGGATTACATTTAATTGTATGCAAGTGACCACGGGCCAAAGAACATGACTTGAATATTGATGAGTTGCAAATGTCGATGATCGATGATGTTATTGAAGGAAGGGTTTAGACCGTTCTCAGTACAGTCCCTGCTGTGCTTCATACTGGACACCCAGCTCCTTAGTTAGACACAAAACGACTGTAATGGGGCCACTTAATCAGCAACTGCTTAGTTTTGTGGCTAACTAGCCATAGCTGCAGGTATCCAGTATGAAGCACAGCATGGATTGTTGCTGAGAAACAACATTACTGGTTGGAATTCTGAACTTAACCTGTAGACCAAATGGAATTTCTATTCAGGGCCAGAATGTTGTAGACTCTAGAGCAGTGGTCCCCAAACTACGGGCCACGGGCCGGATGCGGCCCGCCTCCACATTTGGCCCGGCCCCCTAGAGCCCTGGAGCTTTAAAAAAAAATTAAATTACGTTTTTTTTTTTTTTAAGATGGCATGAATGTTTGTTAGTGTCTGATATTTTTTGTTGGTTTTTAGTACTTTTAAACATCCATTTTTAGTAAGTAGTAGTTTTCATTTGATCCTATAATTTTTTCATTCACCGATTTGTGGACTTTTTTTGTGTCCTGAAAGGCGCCTTATAAATAAAAAATTTATTAATAATTAATAATTTAATAATAATAATAATTATTATTATTATTATTATTATTATTATTATTATTATTATTATTATTATTATTATTATTATTATTATTATTATTATTATTATTATTATTATTATTATTATTATTATTATTATTATTATTATTATTATTATTATTATTATTATTATCATCCAGGAGGGAAAAGACACTTTGGATAGTAGGAACTGCATCTCTGCCTGTCCTGGTCGCTTAAACATTTTAGGCAACCAACTTGCGCCTAGCCACGCCCCCGCGGCAGCGGCAGAGCGGAGCGGCACACGGCATTATGCAGCCGTAATCCCGCCTCTTTTAACATCGACGGTTAGCTCAACTCGTTCGCCGCCTTGCTGTGGAACCTGCGATGCGTTGGTGACAAGTTCGAATCCCTTCATTTTTATTTTTTTTTAACGTGCATTCTTTCGCCGGTTAAGTTTAGGCATTGTTTTGGAGTTGGTTAAGGTTAGGGTTAAGTTTAGGCATTGTTTCGGAGTTGGTTAAGGTTAGGGTTAAGTTTAGGCATTGTTTCGGAGTTGGTTAAGGTTAGGGTTAAGTTTAGGCATTGTTTCGGAGTTGGTTATGGTTAGGGTTAAGTTTAGGCATTGTTTTGAGTTGGTTAAGGTTAGGGTTAAGTTTAGGCATTGTTTCGGAGTTGGTTAAGGTTAGGGTTAAGTTTAGGCATTGTTTCGGAGTTGGTTAAGGTTAGAGTTTGTCGCAGAGCATGGCAATAGAATGCAGCCTATTTCTGCACTGCCACTGTCTCGTGCTGCTCACGTGGCCAATCAGAGAAACGCTGAACACAAGTTGGTTGCCTAAAATGTTGACGCGTCCTGGTCAGGAAACACTTTGCAACTGTGTTCTTCTCTGGCAGTAGTTGGATATTGTAATGTGTGGCGAGGGGTTGCAGCAATTCCACTGAGAGAAACTGGTCTGAGGCTGGATAACATGCCTGTATGCCTCTCATAAGTTGTTATCCAACTCATGAGAACCTGCTCTCAAGCTCTTGCAGCATTCTGTTGAGGACTGGATAGAACAGTCTCTGTCTCAGCTGATCTCCTGAGCTGAGGTCTGAGCTTGTGCCACAAGATGACTCAACTACATACTCGTCCATTCTTTTCTGCTTCCTCCTTTGGCTGGTAGTATGCTCCTCAATCCCAAGGCCATTACATATGGCCTTTGTCCTGTCATACATGTCCACTGCCATCTCTGAGGTGCGATAACCTTTGAGTGTGTCCTGCACTGTTCTTTTAAATAGTACAGAGCTAGAGCTAGGTGGTCTGTAGGTACTGTATATTTATTTCATAAATAGTGTTATTTATTTCACTAATAGTGTTATTATTTATTTCCTGACTTTTTTTTCTGTGAAGATCCCGGAAAGGGTTATTAATATTTGGTTATGTGTGGCTTTCTAGAAAACAATAAATGTTTACGTTTAGGCACCCCTGCGATCGTCACACTACAAACTGACCCCGGCCCCCACCAGAGAAGGGAAAAGTTATGTGGCCCTCACAGGAAAAAGTTTGGGGACCCCTGCTCTGCCTGTAATATAGCAACCATTGTTTTGTACATGGCAATGGAAGAGACAATAGTTATGTGCAAAACAATGGTTGCTATGTGTTGATATATGAGGAATATAACAACAAAACACTAATTTGGTGTCTTAATACTGGACCTTGTAAACAGTAGAATAGTAATATAATGTTTTTCCTATGTTTTACCTGCTACTGGACAATTGTAGTGGGCGGTTGTAGTGGACGATTGTAGTGGACGATTGTAGTGGACAATTGTAGTGGGCGGTTGTAGTGGATGGTTGTAGTGGACGGTTGTAGTGGACGGTTGTACTGGGCGGTTGTAGTGAATGGTTGTAGTGGGCGGTTGTAGTGGACGGTTGTAGTGGACAGTTGTACTGGGCGGTTGTAGTGAATGGTTGTAGTGGGCGGTTGTAGTGGACAGTTGTACTGGGCGGTTGTAGTGAATGGTTGTAGTGGGCGGTTGTAGTGAATGGTTGTAGTGGGCGGTTGTAGTGGACGGTTGTACTGGGCGGTTGTAGTGAATGGTTGTAGTGGATGGTTGTAGTGGACGGTTGTACTGGGCGGTTGTAGTGAATGGTTGTAGTGGATGATGTAGCTTGATGATCATTGTTACTCAGTTGTAAGAGTTGTACCCTTCCTGCTGACTTGTCGTACAGAACTTGTAAGTCGCTTTGGATAAAAGCGTCAGCTAAATGACAAAATGTAAAATGTAAATGAGCGGTTGTAGTAGATGGTTGTAGTGGATGGACCCAACAGCTAAGATTTTAAATATCATGAATATTTATTTACTCATAACACAGCGTGAAGTGACATCATTACATTTTACATAGATTTTGTATTACGCGTTTTAAGACTTGAGTAAGATAACTTTTTGTGTGTGAGCATGTGTACCGCTATGCATACATATTTGTTTAATCCCACTTTCAATTAATATTAATTACATTCTCTCTCACTCACACACGCTTGCACACACAGACACACACACACACACACACACACACACACACACACACACACACACATACATACATATACACATGCACCCCCTCCACACACACACACACACGTACACACACACACACTCACAGTTGCTGTTTGAGGCGTCGTAGCTTGGCCCTGCTGTCTGCC